>NW_015150670.1:558956-588960 GCF_000732505.1 Cyprinodon variegatus
TGGGAAGCCAGAGACGAGGGAACCAGCACTGAGTGACTGCAGAGGTCGAATATATAAGGGGAACAGAACAAAAGATGAACTAATGTGCTGAATAAATAAGGATCAGGTGTGAGTGGAACTAACTAGAAGGAAGCCAATGGGAAAGGAAACAAGCACAAAGGGGGAACAGAGAGTAACTAAAGACCGCTTAAATATAATGGAAAATTAACCAAAGATGAACAAAACAGAATAACTAATAAATGAAAACTAAAATCTCAGAGTCCATAAATGGGAGAAACATAACAGACTTGAGAACTCTTTCAGAGTCCATGGTTCGTCTGTTTTTTTATTTTATTTTATTTTATATCTACATAATGCGCCAATTTTGCTTAAATCATGTTGCAAGTTTGAAACATCTTTATCTTTACAAACGTTTTATTCTCAGTTTGGCTTGGTTCTGGTAACAGCAAAATGTGCATATTTGGTAGAACCAAGTATTAGCCACTTTAGATTAAAAAAGGTGCACTAGACTTAATGTAATGTGATTTTACACAAAGCTAGCAGAAAATAAATGCATATACAGCATATACTGTACCTTCTTGTCGTGCATTTAAAACACCTAATGTTACCCAGAACTAAGGCTTTTTTTGCAGCTTTGAAGACTACCCCAAAGGCTCTTCCTCTCTGCAGCCTCCCAAAGCTGGGGAAAGTACCCTCACTTTGTTTTTTGGGACACTCAGCACCCTGTGGACAACGTGATGAAATAAAATAATTAAACAAAAAGCAAACCTCCTTGCACAATCATTTTTAGCTGTGTAATGAAGGCAGAGCTCTGTTTAGTGTAATCGCTCTCATTAAAGTATGAATTAATGTTTTTTTTTTCCCCCTTCTTAAGAGAACATTGTTGTAAAATGATCAATCTCACTTATTCTACAGGGCCTTCTGGTAGCAGTTAGTCCCATCAAGAGTTAGCAGAGTGATTTAAAGAAAGACTTGGAGAACATTTCACACTGACTGGATGCAGAGCTTGTCTGCTTCTTTGGAACAATCTCTTGAGATTACTGCTTTCAAAAATTGGTGCTATGTAATTTAAAAACCAAAGTCAGTTGACTTGAACTTGGCCCTATTTGCACAGTAACTGTATATATTCAGTTACTGTGCTCCCTCTAGTTTTTTTTTTTTTACACACACCCCTGAATTAGCCATTGCGTTTCCCTCACTCTTACTTTATCATAACAAGCGATGCATTGCTCTATAGAACTAACCTGACAACAGCCAGATGCATGTCTCACTCCGCCTAGCTCCGCTCACATATGTATGTATGTGAGCGGAGCTAGGCGGAGTGAGACATGCATCTGGCTGTTGTCAGGTTACTATAGAACACCATTCATGGTCTCAATCTTTACATTGACGTTCTGATCTTCAACAAAGAGTGAATTATATTCTTATTGAATAGTTTTAATTAGATAAGCAGTACAACTAATTTTACTGCAGGCTTAAATAATTATAGAATAATAATCTAAATTATTCTTTAAAGGAGCATACCCCGATTGGCAGATTTTTTTAGGAGAAGCGTGAGAAGAGGCCTTTCCCTATTAGGAACAACACCTGCAGTAGGAAACATAAGGGACCGGTGCAGAGACAATTGGGCTGCAGACTCAGTGACCTGATCGATCTGTCAGAGGTGGAGCAATACCTGCAATACCTGTTAGAAAGAGTAGGGCTCACTTCCGTGCATAAAATGTACTTTGGAACCCAGCATTTTAAAAGATGCTGAACTCCCTTCCACTGCAGAGTGGCCTGCTAGGCTCATCTATCCATCCATCCATCCATCCATCCATCCATCCATCCATCCATGGATGGATGGATGGATGGATGGATGGATTCCATATGTGAGCTACATTTGAGTTCTCCTTGAATGAGCATGGTCAGTTTTATCAACCAGTTTTTCGGTTGGATTAGCTTTTTATTAGGTTTGTATTCTTTTTATGAAGGTAACGGAAAAAGGGTGTCAAATGTGCTAAGAGAATCATGAACACCTGTTTGTAGGAACACAGTAGATACTATTATGGTATCACATTTCATTATTTCAAAGTGTTTGGAAAAGCCCATACCCACTAAAGGTTTGAGATTTTACAGTAGAGGCACTGTTTGGATTATACTGTAGGACAAATACTGGGAGCTAATAACAATAATCCAAGGTGATTTGACGCTATTGCCTTTAGCTGTAAGCCGGTAAAGACTAGACTTAGAGCGCTTTCTTTTCACACTATATCAGCTTTCTATAGATGGGGCCTCTGTAATTAGATTGGTGTTAATAGTCTAATAATACAGACTTCCAAGAACTTTGTAATCCAGCCAAGGGCTATTCTTCCAGCTGGTCATGTGTAATGTTCTACACTAATGTGATCTTGGCTGTAAGGAAGGCTTCATGCTTCTGCTGTAAACATCTATGTAGATTCTATGAATTCATCTAAATGGACCGTCTATAAGTTCTTTTTAGTTGAAAATGTGGCAATTGTAAGCATAATATTTGTATGACTAAGTTATATTTAATGGCTGAAAGATTAATCATTTCAATGATCTCATATTAAGGCAAAGCTAACACCCAGATTTGTAAGATCCATGTGTGAAAACTGTTCCAAAATTTCAATGGGTTTGGCTTGGGATTATGTGCAGATGGTGGCAATCAAAGCAAAATATGATCACAAAGTCAATTTTATGCCTGAGCATGCCCATCTATTTTGAGTTGCTTTTTGAAAAATTACTTTAAGCTTATATGCGTTGATTATTATTAGATATAATTATTGGGTATAATGGACAGCTTTACTTTAATTGTCAATGTTGCACCTGTGTTAGCTTCCTTCTCCGGCTGCCAAAACATGCTGCTGTGATCGTTTCTTACAAAGAACATCCTTTAGTCTTAAAATTCTTCCCTGGCAGTGTGAATGTGTTTCTGCCTGTTTCCTGGTGAATTATGAAAGCTTTTTTCCTTTGCCTCATTCTAGTAAAGGACACCATCTGTTAGCCATTAAGAATTTGGATGAAGACCACCATCCTCTTTTCTTACACCCTGTTTTAACTCCCAGTAACATTCAAAGTCTGACCTGACCTCTCTCAACCCAGCTGTCCTCAGAAAACTGGACCCACAACCTGTCCTCACCATCAGATTTGCATCATTTTGGTGTTCAGATTACAATAAATCACTCAAGCTAAGCATGCTTGTCTTAATGCATGAATGACCCTCTGTTGATCAGCTTTGGTGGTGGTTTGAAACATCCACATAGGAACATGCTGTCCATGTGTCCACTGGCCAAGGACAAGCATGGGTGTGTATGTCTGCTTGTGTGTGGCCTCCTTAAGCTGCAATATATTGTGAGGACTGACCTTAGTTCAGAGATCAGATGAGGACATTTCTGAGTTCCCCTTCTGAATGCAGAGACTGTTCAAGCTGCCCACTTGTTCACTACATGCTCCATTATGCAATAAGTCTACACCTTTAAAATCTGGTAAATTGTAAAATGTTCTTCTATAAAGTACACCAAATGTGTTGTTTTATGATAATCAAGAGATACTGCCTTAAGCCGTATTACATTTATCAAAACAGATTACACGTTGTTGCCCTACAGCTGAAGCAATATATTAATTAACTCATATCAATGGAAGTCTACTTTACCATAATGTGGTTCAAATGTATGGTATAAAATAAATGTAGACAAAGATTTTAATGTGGTTTCTCTCTTTTTTGCACTTAATAACTGTAACAGTCAACAATATTAATTTATGTATATTAATTTATTTAAGACAGTTAGGAATTAATTTAGGCTTAAAAAAATGAAAGTAAAAGCTCTAATTAAAAAGAGGGTTGTATCAAGGTGCAAAATAGGTTTAATTTGTGTACATTTTTTAAACACCTCATTTCAGTTTCACTTGGTCGAATTCATTGAACTAAAATCTATTAATACTATTTTAATCACAGCCAGACTTTTTCTGAATATTTGAATTATTTTAAACACTAATCCAATAGTACTAACTTGGAAAAGAGAAAAAGGGCTGCACTTGGTTAATGTAGACTGTCAATGCTTTATGGTAAAAAGCAGAAGCACCAGACCAGCAGTATTTCTTTTTGGAAAGTGTTAAATAGGGAAACAACCATACACAAAGTCTGTTGTATGCCTTAAGAATTCCTCCTTTCATTGCAAAGCAAATACCTGAACTATGGAGAAAACATAACAATAGAGCATCCATTTTTGATGGAATTTATACAAGTAAATTATTTCCTACAGAGGGACAAATGCTAATTTATCATTATGGAAATTCTAAAGACACCATAAGCTAAAAAGCCTTCTTCAACCACATAAAATCTAGACTTTATTTTGGTTTTCAGGAAATTCTTACCCAAAATAAAGATTATGAAGACCTTGCTCTGCTAAACTATTGATTCATTTCCACATTTATGGATATAATTTCTTAAGAAAACTATTCTGCTGCAAAACCCCAAAAGCATAGAACTACATGTAAAATAAAAGTGTTTGTGTGAAAGTCTGATAGTCAGACCTTACCGCCCACTTGTGTCATTTAGAAGACCCTGGTTTAAAAGATCACCATGGTGACCATTCTTTGCCCAGAGCTGCACACAAAAACACACATATACACACCTGCTTGACCAGAAAGCACATCAATAATTGAAACACTACACTTTTTAAATTGATTCACACTTTCTCTAATGAATATATCCACAAATTTTACATCTGTGCTCCGATTTAGTGATTTCTATCTGCACCCTTTATGCTATTCACTGTTTGGATGCAATGATTGCCCAGTTCTCTACAAAACTGCAAACACAAAAGGCTTTACATTCCCTAGAAGTGCATAATGACTGTCTGTGTGTGACTGGGTCTCTAAATGCCTGTAAATAGGGTTCTGTCATGCCATGCTGTGTTTTCAGTAATTGCATCTACAGTTGAGTATTTTTTTTTCCTGCCATATCATCATATTTAAGCCCTACTTCTTCCCAAGAGAACAGGTGCACAGATGATGTTCAGTTAAATGCACTGACCAGTTTTGCGTGCATGATGGCTTGAGTTATGTCTTTTCATGTAGACCAGGAATTAGGACAGACTTCTGACATGGTAAGTGCTAGACTGAGTGTTCTTCACAATTAGGCATCTGTGCAGTTATGCAATGATCGTGACCATTCTAAATGATGGGAAAAGAAAGAACAGAGAGACGGAACAGAAGGCTGACAAAAAGAGAGGACAGCATGAGAGGATAGGAAATAGTCCTGAAAAAGGAATTGGAAGCACCAAAACTTATAAATGTTTTATAGCAGGCAACAATTTGAAAGTTGTCAAAAGGAATTATATGGTTTTTGGGAGACATTGGGGGGAGCTTGTTTTTATAGAGGCTGTACAAGTGGATTTCTGAAAGAGTAGTAAACTATTTTTGGAAGAAGGGGGTGTCAGCCAGTGTGTGTACGCATTTGAAGAATCTCAGCGTATCTATGGCATGCATGCACTTTGACCTTGCACCTGTAACGATGTAACCTTAGCACACAGTGCATGTGTGTCCATATGTTTGTTTGTGCTTGTGAACTACTTGCACCTAAACTTGTTTAGCAGCAGGGTTTTAAAGTCTTGGCTTCTGTGACTTGTTGATTCTTTTGGTCCATCCGTAGAAACATTTAGCATAGTTTAGATATTTGTGAGTTTAGAAGTGAAACAATAAAAGAAAATACCATCATTAGTTGTTTACATGTATACATAATCAAGAGCAGATGAATACTGTATGAGAAAGTATAACTTCCAAATATTTTTATAATCTTAATTTAAAGGGATTTTCTCAAGTTCAGACATAAGAACATTGAAGTGAAATCTATCTCTGGTTTAAGATCATAAAACCTGGCTCGCTGTAATCCACCATGTCTTGGTGGAAGTAAATGAGGCAGAAGTTATGATTGTGTGGGCAAGAAAAGTGCTTAATTAATTTTACTTCAATAAATTTTATTTATATAACACCAACTTACAACACAGGCACTTTACAGAGACAACTTGATCCTAAACTTGTTTAGCAGCAGGGTTTTAACATCTTAGCATAAATAGCTTGTTGAAGCACTATAAATTAGACTTGTTCTTTCACTTCTCATTTTGGACAAATAACCATTGTTCTGTAGAGAGCTTTAAACAAAATTTCTCTAAATTTACCATATGCCTCAAAAGATTGACCAGACCTTAATTGATGCAGGAGTAGGTCAACATTATACTTCCTATTAATAACTTATTTTAATCATGTCAGAGAATCAAAAGTGTACCTTAATATATTATAGTATCAGTAAAATGCAAAAACAAAAATACCAAAAACAACAAATACCTGTTTTCAAATTGTTATTCAAAATCTATTCATTTTTTATTTACTAATAGAAAAGCTACCCAAGCCTAACTGTTATAACATGAACATGTACATTTCCACTTAACCTAAAACAGTTTTTTCCAGTATTTGTGTCAGCAACTGCTATGAAGCCTTTATATTTACTGGCATCAAAATGATTGGCCTTGTCTTCTTCTCCTTTTTTTCCTGTTCATCCACTCTTAAGCATCAACAGGATCTTGCAGCAGAATCTCAACTTTTTAAGTTTTCGAACCATTGATCTGTGGACTTGTTTGCCTTTTTTAGATCATTGTCTTAATGAATAACTCAGGTAACTAATGTAGCACCTTTCCAGGTGTAAAAATAGTAAAATACAGGCAATAAAGTAATTTAACAATGAATGAGCAAACAATGTAAGAACAATGACGAGACACCTGTGCTTCACTAGGAGGATGCACGTTTTTTTTTTTTTTCGTTTTTTGAATGTAAAATGATTAATTTAAAGGCTTGAAATTATTCTGAATTCTTTTCTGACCTCAAGATAATACAATTGATACACATTTAAAGGAACTTCTCTTGATTACAATTGTTTTAAGAATTTGTCTTTATTAAGAAAACAGGTTAAATACTGTCACAAATTACCTTTCAAATGAAATAAGCTCCAAAGTCATTGTACATCCAACTAGGCATGTATCGTAATCATCATATTAAAGAAATCTGTTGCTGAAAGGAAAACAAGTGATTACCCTGTTTTTACTCACTTACATGAAGGCATGTAAACCAGACAACATGGCACATGCATACACAGGCACGCTCATTTGTAAACACGGTTTTTATGGACACATGTACCCACCAGCAATACATGCCCACACAAAGGCACATGTATGCACCCACACTAAGCCTTTGGAACCCTTGGAAGAAGGCTCTCACACCTCGCCCCCGTCTAGTACATGTCAGTCCATCTGGGATCATTAACGCTATGTTAATGAATATAGGGCCGGGTCCCAAATCATGTGAGGAAATGACAGGCAAGGAAAAAAGCTGTATGGAGTTGAATAAAGAGGATAGAGGGTGGAAGAATGATAGATTTTCTCTTAACAAAATTCAGAATTCTGGAGTTTTCTGAGGCCAGAAGATGGGGAGGGGATGAGAGAGGAAGGGGTACAAGCAACGGGATTCCAAAAAGTGAGGAAGGAAACAGTAAGCAGATATAAATCAGGGAGATGGAAAACTGAAACAAAACACAGAAAGCAGAGTCACTACGAGCTGTACTTGGTATGTTCTCGCCAGGGGCAGATGAGAGCTTTATGGAAATAGCTGAACAGATGAACAGAAGAAAGGAAAGGAAGGAAAGACAGCAGAGACAGCAGATGAGCTGAGAGAACAAACAGGGAGACAGACAAGGAGATACACTATAACAAATGATGGCAGCTGAATGAGAGCTGTGGTTAAATATTTCACCGGGGTCTGTTTGTGCCTTTGTGGGTACGTGGGTGTATGAGTGTGTATGTGTGAAGGAGCACTGAGAGCGAGCGAGCGGAGTGTGCCTGTTGACTGGGAGAGTTAATGATTCCTGTGGTCTGAATAGTTAGCCGTTGTTAGTCCTGGAAGGAGGGAGATGGCTCATTTACCCCCTGCCGACTCGCAAATCCACCATTATAGACACACAAACCTCTGCAGTTTGTGTGCTTGTTCGAGTTCTTTATGTGCTGCATGTTTAAAATCCGCTCAGCTGGATCCGTGGCAGCTTTCCAATAGATGCTCAAAGCGGAATTACCACATTTAGAGCTAACAAGAACTCATATGGTTCCTTCTACCAGTAGCTAAGCAGCAAGAAGTGTGACTGCCAAAAAAAAAAAAAGAAAAGGGGGGGGGGGGGCATGACCACCTGTAAGCAAAAGTGTGCCACTATAGACCAAAGGGACAAAGTCTGGGGTAAAAAGGACAGAGGGCAGATGGGTGACAAGCTGTCCAAATGTAATACAAGAGCTTAGAGGACAAAAGTCAGGTTTCTAAGAGGCAATCTGTTATCAGTTAGCGTTAATAGGATGCATATTACATTAATTTGCCCCCACTTGAGCCCCTTAATGCATATGTGTAGATCTTCTATATCACCTTGACTACAAATCCAAATTAGGTCCTTATAATTCTGGTGCACCTTAGTCTCTTGACCTTCTTACTCTTATTAAGTACGTAGTTTAACGTAGTCTTTTTTTATAATGTATAAATGCAATTAAAAGAAAACAGTAGTGAATGATAGAATCGTGAATTATAATAATTATTTTTTTTACATGGAAATATCTTTCAAAATGCACAATTATATGGAAAGAGTGATCATAGTGAAATAATACAATCTCCTCCAAGCTCAATGAAAAAAAATTTGAAAAACATTGAAAAAATGCAGTTAAACATCAAAAAACAATTAGTAATTACTGCTTGGGCTAAAACAACTAATCAGAGTAATCATGATTAATCGATTATTGAAATAATCTTTATCTTATTTAGTAATCTATTAATCGTTTACTGGAGTTTGGAGACTAAAACATGCTTTTAGGTGACAGAGAAACCCACTTAGAGCAGCAATTATACAGAGATTGTAGAAAAATTATCAAACATTTTGCATGTTCTTTTTCATGTTTCTTTATCAGTTTGCTCTAACCAGAACTCCTTTTAGTGGAAAAGTTTTATTTTGACTTAGTTTAATTTAGCAAAAAAGTCTTCTTGAAGGGACTTTTGGCTGTCCGATTATCAATCGATTAAACAAGAAAATATTAGACAGATTAATCGAAAAAAATTCTATTTTGCAGAATAATCGTTAGATGCAGCCCTGGTTAGTGCAATGATCTGGAAATTCTGAACTCTACCACGCATGTTAAAAAAAATGATAACAAGAACCAACAAGGTAATGTGAGCTGCAACGGTGTTTGGAAATGTTAGTTAAAAGTATAGAGGAATAATGTTTTCTTAATTAAATGGCTAACCAACCTGTTGTTGTACTAGATGTGTACATAATGCTGTCCAAAACAAATACAGCAAATTTAAGTTCTGCATCACCCTGTAAAATACTGTTCATACAGGTTTTAAATCATGCTTGATTTGGTTTAGAACCTTGAGAAACACATAATATAGAGAAATAAATTTGCAATAGGGAAAAACTGACCCTGAGCAGTGGAGCACATTGTGTTGAAAAGAGAATATCTGAAAGCACAATGAAACAGAAAGATAGAAATACTTTACAAGCATAAATAACATTTTAATATTGAAACAGCAAATACAATAACAAAAATAAATTGTACAAGAAAGAAACATCTAGAAAATAAATGTAACTTGAATAGTTGGCTACTTCTACTCTGGACCAAAAAAAACAACAACAAACAAGACAAAACAATTTTAAAGCCATGCTCCTTTCCAATCTACTGAGTTATTTCATATTACTATTTTTAGGATATAAAAATCCAAAAGACCTGATATCTAGCATCGGTTCTTTGTGCTCAATATTTAAGGAAATGTTTTTGTGTTACTTCCATAAGGGTAATCTTCTATCAGCTGCTTTAAAGTTATTTTGGTTTGATCAAGGGTTATAATCTTAATTAAATATCTAATAAAAGTAATAAGAGGGCAACTTTAGTAAGTATGGTGGAACTTATTGAATTAAAAAATTTTGCATTTTTATCTCCTTCCGCTATCTCCATAACTTATTTGATTAAGTTTCATAACGTTTAGAAGTTAAGGACAAAGGTAGAAAATAAAGTACACTTCAATGAAGAACCTGAATGCAGAATTAGAAATTAGAGTACTCCTATAAAACTTTCAAGAATGTCTCCACCATCTCTATATAGTATTTGTTATTGTTTGATATGGCTTAACACCTTGTATTTTGCCTCTCCTCGCTCACAAGTTTCTTTTTGAAAAGTTTCACTCTGCCTCGCTTTGATTGATTTCTCCCCTCCCTTATAAATTCTCCTATGTGATATTTAAGAGTCTGTGTGTGTCTGAAGAAAACCCTCTAAATCTTTTGACAGGGACCTATCCAGATCTGATCTTTGCCTGGGGCTGACAAGAAGCCAGTTAAGGAGTATAGGACGGAGCCAAGACTGAAAATGGAATAGCCTGAGAGGCTGGGGGTGAAATCTATCTCTTTTTTATGCTTAAGCGTTCAACGTTTCGAAAGCCCTTTCGTTCTATTCTTTTTAACTTTTTAATTAATACCCAAACACTGTGGTTAGTGTCCTGATAAAACAAATATCGATATATTTAGTCCAAAGAAAACTAAGTATCACCAGGAACAGGTAGCACCACTAGATTCCCCTAATCAAAATAGTTACACAACTTTGGCATTTCCACATAATACGTAATTTCTTGTGGCAGATCCTGTGACGCCTGGAGTCAAGTTCTTTGGAAGTAAACAAGCCTGGTTTCCGCCTGTCAAACTGTTTGTTTGGCTGTCAGTCCTTCCCCCAACTTCCTCTAATACTCTGATTTTAGAACTGCTGAGTTTTTCCATCTCATCAAACGCTTTTTTTCTGCCAATTTTTTGTTTTTTTGGTTAGAAGCCCCGGTCTGAGTGTGCCTGTATGGGCTGTGGGAGGACTGAGTATCATCTGTGGTTTCTATTGGCAACAACACTGTCAAAGAAGCCTGCAGAGAGGACTTTTCCTGTTTGTGTACATTAATAGAAATCAGATGTGTAGAGTTGGCACAGATATCTCACTGTTGGCTGCAGCAGTATCCAAATGGAATTGTACTTATAGACTGTGGAATCCTAAATTCCTCTGTTACATGAGATGCTGTAGTTAGATGCATAGAGAGGATAGCCCATGTATGAGCAGCGGAAGTCTGCTGGCAGTGAGGGGACTCTCAGCCACCTCTCTCTGAGTGTTGTGTTCAAAGTGAGAACTGGGATCTTGTTGCTTGTACTCCGAGGTCAGTGAATCACGGGCTAGTTTTGGAGATGCTGAGACAGTATTTTCATTTCTGACGTTCCTCTCAGGAAATCAATCCATAGGTTGAAAGTATAATGTTACCAGAAGGCAAGATTTTGAATATATTACTTTGCTCAACTAGCACCAAGCAATACATTTATATTACATTAATTCAGATAATAGTTGGATATTCAGATGCAATGCAATCACTATATCCATCTATCAAACAAAGAGCTAACAAGCTATTGTCAAGGCTTTGTTTGGTAGGCTTAGTGTACACCAGCAGTGGATGCATTTTAGAACCCTTTATCTGTTTTAAACGTTCATTTTTATTTGGGACTTCAAGTGCTTTCTGAGTGCTCTTATTGTTTCTAATGGAGTAACAGTGATACGCGTTCCAGTGGTAGCCCAAAGTGCAATGGCCTACATGGGATTTAAAGGTGGAATCTACTTTGTGTGGAAAAAAATTGCTGCAAGTGATTTATTTGCTTAAGTTGCATTTTCCCCACTTTTTATCTTTTCAACAGCATTGTTCATCTTAACTACAGTGAATTTAATTGGATATTGATGAATATGTAAATTAGCATAAATTAACTTAAAATCAGTTATTTCCATCCTTAAATAGTGTTATAGGTGCGTCTTTTGAAAACAAATCATGCAGACTCAAACCTGAGTATATACAAGGGGGTTTGGATGATAATCAAGTTTTATCAAGACCTAAAAAAAAAGTTTCTGTTTTGGAATTAGACAACCAGTAAACTACATAATAATATCAAACCTGGTCTACTACCATTCTACACTCATGGGTAGAACCTCGTGCCATCAGAAATTTAATTGTATTTCCTAGACCAAATGTGCTTTGACAAATTTGAATACATTAGTTCAATGAGACAAAATCAAAAATAGTTTTTTTGGTTTAAAACCTAATTATTTTGCCTTTGCTGCAGGGAAAATTCTATTTCCCTATTCCAACTTTAGGTTTTGTCACTTAATTTTAGCTTGAAAATTCTGTTCCAGGTAAAAATAGTAAAAATTGTGTATTGTTGCTAATTTCTGAATGTGGTGCTACGTCCCTAATATACACTAATAATATTTCTCTGCTTTCTGTCTGTTGCCACTCCTATCTGGGAGATATTATAGAATGGAAAAGCACTCAGCTGTACCCTTAACTTATCTACCCTGATCATGTGAGAGCTTGCCCAACCAAGCCTTTGGACAAAAACACACTTTACTTGTAATGCACACAGAAGTCTGCAATAGCTCATGTCCATCCCTGCTCGAGGGTAGCCCTTCTGCTGAGGCCAAAGTCCTGCAGACATTTAACAGCCTGGACTTTATCCTTACCATCTTCCAACTTGTTTTCTCTACTTACCTGTCTGGTGCAACAGGCAAGTGGAGACTATGAAATAAAACTCACTGATAAGACTGTAATAATTCTTTACTTTCTGACAAAGCATAATCTTTATACCTGCATGCCTGAACAACAACAACCTGCAAGAAAATTGGACACACATGTTTCACTTTATAGGTTTATAGAACTTTAATGCAACTAGTGCAAAACATTGGAGAAAAAAAAAAAGAAAATGACAGTGGAGCTGCAAAAATCCAGAGAGAAAGAGGACAAACAAAAAAACCTAACCCTGATTATGAGGCTGCGTGACAATGATAACAAGTAAGCACAACATATAATTAATTGCAACACAGTACGTCATACAGGTACGCAGTTAAAACCTAAAGCAACTAAGAAAAGTGTTACACCACATGCAAACAAATGTGCTGTCCACACAATACACTAACAGACCACAATATATGTTGTATTGTACTTAGTTTGTTGCACCTTTGTTTGAATCTGGCTAAAAAGTGTTTGATTAGTTTAGTCAAGTGCAAGGCAGCAACCTCCTGCATTGCTCTTCTGCAAAGGCTTGCATTTTAATCTAAGGACAGAAACTCAAACACGCTTTTTAGCTGCTTCAGCTGTCAATCTCTCCTTACTTGTCCTTAGTTTTTTGTTTTCAAGAGACTTACTGTGTAGAAAATATTTATATTATATACATTTATATAAGTAATTGAGTTAAGTAAAAACAGCAACAACATGAAAATGATAATTACATGTTCCCTCAGAGATAATCATCATCCTCATGGTATAACACAGACTGGAGCCATTTCTCATGACAAACTGCAGTCACGTGTTGTACGGTTTGTTCCAAAGCTTTCATAATTTTTCGAGTTGAGTTTCTGTTAAAAGGATACAGTAACTATTTTCCTACCTGCAGTGGAGAACTTTCTACTTGTTGTTTAATGTTAGAACAATGATATCTGTTGCAATCAATCAAGATTTTCCTGACCTTATCTTTTTTCCTGTCATTTCTATTTTTCCTTCCACTTTTCATGAACTTTAATACTTTTTCTTTCCAAATCCCGAACAGTATTAGCCATTCGGGCATAAAGAGTTAATCCAACTGACCAAATACAATATTTAAACAAAGCGTGTAAATTAATGTTGTTTGTAATATTGCATCCAAATGGGTTATGGTGATTGCAGTATTGTTTACATTAATACTACAGTTATAGTTTGATGTGACTCCATATAAATCAAGAGCATTCTAGAAACTGAAGCTAATGACTATTCTGATTGGCCAAGCAAAATCAAAGCAAACTACCATCTTGAAATAAACCTAGTCTTAATATGTGTTACTTTAAACTTGTCATGTGTGCATTGTTGGTTGTTTTCTTTTTACACAGAAGCAATCCCTTACTTAAAGGGGAACTATGTGTAGCTAAAAGTGCAGCACCAGTAATCTTCCTGCAGAAAACACATAATAATAAAAATAGGAATTAAAAATATGAGATAAGATCAAATATGTATCCATCCATCCATCCATTTTCCATCACTCCATTTATCCCTGCTGGGGTCGCAAGGGGTGCTGGTGCTTCCAGCTGTCTACGGGCAAGAGAATATGTATACAAAAAAAGACTGCCTAATCTTGAACTATTTAATTTTTATTACTGGTCATGATTATGTATTTTATTATTGACCCAGAGGTTAAAATTTATTTAAGGACATCAAGTCAAATAACATATTTTCAAACCAGATTAACTCAAACACATGTAAAGCAACATATGTGATATTCTAAGCTAAAAAAATATCACAACATCAAAAATAAAAAGATAAATAAGTGACTTAAAAAGTGATTTTAAAAAAAGAAAAAGGAGGACCAATGTGGAATATCAGTTTATGAGGCTAAATAACCTTTTGTTCCGCCCATACATAATTGTTACCAGGGTAACAGCAAAATTCAGCAGCTTTCCTCATTTTAATAGATTTTCTCTTTATATTTGACCCACTTGTTTTTTTATATATATTTCTTTATTTAAAAAATTACTTCTTTTTTGTTACAATTGATTCTTTTCTTAAAAAATGTTTTTTAATATACTTTTATATATTTTTTTATATACATTCGACTCAATTTTGTTATATCTCTTACAAAGGAAGAGAAAAATCATTACATTTGCCTTAGAGCAGTACTGTATTTCAGTGTGTTCCCGGAATGAAGCGATAACTGCTGGAGAATTGTGTGGGATGAAAAAAAAAACTGAAGCGGTTGCTTATTGGCTCTTTACTCCAGTGGGCGGAGCCTAGATGAGACAAAACAGGCAAGTTTCGCTCGCATGAGACAGATAACAACAAAGTCAGTAGAAGCGCTACTTCTCTGTGATAAATACCCATCAGTTATTGCTGCAATCTGCGGTTGCGAACCTTTTTACGCGCATTGAAATCTTTCACTGAAGAAGTTTTCCAACATTTTCCATTCAACTTGCTGAGGACAAGAGAAGCGAGGCAATGGATGTGCTGTGCCTGGTGTATTTGCTGCTGAGCGTCGGTGCTTGGTTCGTTTCAGCGGAGCGACACAGCGTCTATTGGAACAGCTCAAACCCAAAGTAAGTGCTCAGATCTCGGCTACTCTTTTTGGTTTGACAGCCTGCATTTAAAATAAATCAATAAAATATGAACAACCTTTAACTTAAATCAGACATTGTTCTACAAAGATCTAAGTAGATTTAAACTTTTCGTTGCAGTTATGCGTCAGTAGGCTATATGTAAACATCCAATCATGTTTGTTTTTACTTGCCATTTTTAATTTACTACAGCAAATGCAATGTAAAAGGTTAATGTTTAGAAAAGTGGCTTTCAAGAAACCATCCAGATGTGTGTTTATTTGCACCCAAAATACACAGAAAACAAAAAACAAACCTGGCTATGAAGTTTGGAACATTTCACAGAATACATTGATTTATTAATTTTATAAAACAAAATAATTCCACTTCCTATTCTCTTTTATATGCATGTGGGTCAAATACATCACAAAAGGCACAATAATTAGCCCAGAATTTTATTTTATGGCAGAGATTTAGAAGTATTTACATTTCATTTCAGTCTGAACTGGACCTCACAAACCACTTATGTTTTATCTGTGAAGTCCATGTAGAAGTCTCCAAAATAAAACAATTTCCTGCAGCCACGCAGAATTCAGATGAAAACCTTTGGGGAGGGAAATCAAATAAAAATTTTGGAGAGAGATTAAAATGGGAAAAAAAGGACACCTATTTGAAAAGAACCCTGATCAGTTACCTTATTTGATGCCATTAGAGGCAAGCATACATAAAAGCTGGTTTAAAGGAGAGTATTTTCTATATTATTATATAGTATGTATGTGTATGTATGAGATGATGTTCCGTGTGTGATCAAGTATATTTCAAGCAAGTTTAAGTGATTTTATAGATATGTCTGGCCGCCAGCTTTAAATATTGTGTGCTGGACCATTGAGTTGATTCCTTAACAGATGGACACATTCACCACTATATTTAACTGTAACACATAGACTCAGACATACTCTAATAGTAGAAAATAGACTGACAAGTATGAACTTGGCCCATGCCGTCTGCATGCTCTGCACCTGTGTGAGTCTTGGAAAAAGGCGTGTCTAATAGTAAGTGGGAGTTAATTCCCTAACAGAAAGAAAAAAAGTGTTTTTCCAAAGATGATGTTCATCCAGCTTTTTAGCTGAGTCATCCATAGTGCTGATGATATTGTTTTGAGGTCAGAAATGTAATGATATCTGGCCACTCAGTGGGATCGATCAGACTTGACAGATCGGAGAGCGATTTATTGAGCTTTAAGCGTGGGGACAAATCTCACAGATCTCAGTGGGTATTGTTTGGAAATGGAGCTGAAACATAAAGACGGTCGGCGATTTATTTCCTTTTTTTTCGCTTGATGTGAAATCGATTTAGAACCCACTATAAAGAAATACAATCGGCAGTGCTATTATCGACCTTAAGGCTTGTCTTATTTACATTAGTTACTCTCTAATTGCACTTTACCAATAACAACAGAAAGGAGTATGGTGTAAGAAAAAGAAAATGACTTTCGTAATTTAATTGGAAGTCTAATGGCAAATGCAGTGAGCAGTGCTTGTATCATTTGTAGTGATTCAGTGATCCGACCCACCTGAGTCACCTCAGCCAGACTGAGCAGGTGGAGGGAAAATCCAGTCAGGTTAGACCTGAGGGAAAATTTGGAACTTTATGTTCTGGTAAAACAGAGACCAGAGATTCAAACAAAACAAGTTCATGAATTCTCTGATATCATAACCCAGAAGTTAATATTTTTTTTAATATTTTGAGATGTTGAAAATAAACCATAAGTAATTTTCCTATTTTAACTCACAGTGATCAGTTTAACTTGGTTTATATTACATATCTCCTTTATTACACCAAGTTTTTGCTTTTGGAGTTATGAATATGTTGAATGTTATAAATGTTTTCACTTATGCAGATTATTTTTTCAACCTTACAATATACAAAGATCTACTTATGTGTGCTGTATTGATAGATAAAAAAAACATACTCTCAGTAAAAAAGCAACCTTGAGTTTACTATGTGAGTAGCAAACAAAGTGTACAATGATGTCTTCTTCGTGTAAAAAGCTTGTAGGAAATATAGACACTGTAGTTCATTGAATCGAGAGGCTGGCAGATGAAGATGAGAGTGTGTTAGGGTTAGGGAAAGAAAGAATGGCCCAATCTGTTGCAAAGTCAGATCTTGTGTGTCGTCTCTAATCCGACCCTGGACTACTTCTGCTGTTAAATGGGAGTTGCATAACCAAAACAGGGGGAAAATGATAGAAAAACACTAATCCTTTCTTCTGCATGTCTAAACATAGTCTCTGACACAGTTAGAATAAACAGAGAATCAACTATCAAACCTTATTATGGTTTGCCTCAAATCTTAGGAAATTAGATTAATCTTTGCTATCCTTTTTTCTTTTACTCCCTTTATCTTTTTTTAGATGTTTTTTTGTTTTTTTTGTTATGCTGTCAAACTCTTCTTTTTGTTCTACTGCATCCCACCTGCCCAGAACCATCCCCATATGATCAATCAGCCTCCTGTTAGTAAAGCTTTATTGATCCGTCTGTGCCCTCCACGGATAATTGTACTAATTGATCCTTGGCCTGACTGTTAGACGGCACAGATTTATCTTACAGGAGGAGGACAGTGACCAGATGGCTGCAGTCTGCTCATTCATGACTGAGACTATTCAGACATGAATAAATTGCCATCTTGTCAGCAAGCCTGAACAACAGTGGCTTAAATCCTCACGTTAACTTGATATGCAACTGTGTGTTCTACTCTTCCTTACGTGACAGGTAAAGCCCTGTTCATCTGTTACGTGTCTGGGCCTGTGTTAGCGTTTATTAGTCTTTGTAGGGGAGAGGTTGAACTTACGCTGGCCTTTAACTGGGTTTAACTGGCAGCAGGCGTATTTTTGTTTTGGCTGACAGCACACGACTCCACCTGAACGTCACAGAGGGAGAAAGGGAGTGGCCTTTCTCCCGTAGGCAACCTCTCCGAGACTTGACGAATGTGTGACTCACACTCTCTGCTGGGGGGGCTAAAAGGGGAGGACTGGGACGTTAATATTAGCCACAGACAGCATACCAGCTTACTGTTACTATACTCAGCCCCGTCAGCTGTCCCCCAACCCGCCACCCCGTACCTGTCTCTACTAGCCGGATCTCCTCTCAGTCTGACTCCAGGCCCTCTTTGTTTCATTTACTTATTAATGTTAGATTTGCCTTATCTCTGTTAAAACACCACCACTATCCATCTTCTATGACCAGGATGTTTCAGATATACTTCATCAGGAGCAGGCATGCCTTCTGCTGCTGCAGTAAAGCCCAAGTGGAGGTGGTTGGTATTGCTCCAGGCTGGAATCATATCAACCCCATGCAGCCAATTACAAGTTTATGACCAGTCCCCAATCTTCTATTTTGTAATGTGTGGAAAAAATTAGAGTTTGGATTTTAAACATTTATTTTTGCCTTATTTGGCCCGGTTGGTGCAGCTTGAGTTATTGAAACATTAGTCTCCATATGTATTGCTAAGATAATGCCTTTTTGGGGTATTTCTGAGATTCTTATACATTTTTATCATTTGCTTTAGCATCTAATATTTGTGATTATCGTGGTAAGTGCAGCTAGTATTATGGAAATGCTGTTATTGTGGTGAATTTTGATTTTGAGGTACGGTGCTTTAACTTGAAAAAAATGCCCTTTATTTGTACATATTTTATACATTGTGCACTACTTTCCTTCCATTTAATTTCTTACACATTATGAGCTATCCAGCAGTACCTCCAGTGCCATGTACTATCTGCTTTTTCTTCTATCTCACTGGAGTTGGAGCACACACTCACAGTAACGCATATTCGAACAGGCAGATTACAGAGTTTGAAATCTGACCATCTAACCCACAGACACAAAATTATCATCATCTAGTCGCTATATAATCTAAGACCTGGTGATGTAACTGCTGTTCTGTCAGTTTTAGAATAATCCCCCTGATGAGATTTATCGTGCATAAGAACAATCAAATACACACTGCTTTCATTCAGAATCATGGGCCATTTTTAGCATCAAGACCAGCTGGTATTACTGTCTTTTTTTTTTTTTTTTATATAAAGTCTAGTACATTCATTACTAGTAAATATAAACTAATACGGCACTGTTTTGTTTTTTTATGTTTCCTTCATCGGAGCATCCATCCACCCCTGTTATTTGTCTTCCTCTCTTTCTCTTCAGTTCCTTATCTATAGTCCAGACTTCTCCCACACACCCAGACCCCCACTCCTTCTGTTTCCCCTCATTCTCACAGACTGTCCTCTGTTTTGGCCCCATGTAGTATTCTACCATAGAATGACAAAGCTTCCCTCTGCTAACACTGGAGAGGCCACTTTACACAAAATGTTATCACCGTAGTGAACAAGCTTTGCTGTGTGTACACTGGTCATTCATGGCATTTCATGCATACTTTGGAACTGGTGTTTACTGGAAGTTCACTGTTGCCCCCTAAAGGCGGTTTTGGGAAAAGAAGACACCATATTCTCTCATTTAGGGATCTCGTTTTTGTCCTTTTGAACATAAATGTTTTGTTTTGTTTTTTTAACTAGATTTTTTATCATTTATATAAAGCTATATCACACAGGACATACTGTGATACAAATTTTTGGTTCTCTTGTGTTCTGCCTACTTATCCTAAGTTTTCTAATTTTTACTATTTTGGTGCAGTAACACCAAAAGAGGACAATAATGGGTTCCTGGATTCTTAGCTGAGATTTTATATTAATTGCATTTAGCAAACGTTTGATACAAAACAGTAAAAGTACTTGCTGCTGGTTATAGACCAAATAATTAAAAGACCACAAATGGGTTAAGATCTTGACTTAAAACATTAGCCCCAGGCCTTTTTAATCTCCACTCTAAATAAAGAAATTCAGAGGAATATCAACAGCTGGTAGGATGTAACTTCCAAATTTTGAACAGAATCTTGCTTCTAAACTATCCTTTTAAACCCACGTTATACCATTTGGCCTTTTTTACCCATTCTATGTTTATAGACCAGGAGGATCCTGAAAACGGGGGGGGGGATGGTTGAAAAGATTGTTGGGGTCACAGTGAAGGGGAATGAAGTGGGGGGAGAGGTAGTAGTCTGGCTACAGGCTGAGGTGAGAAATGGATTTGTGTTGAGAAATTAGCCTGGATGAAGAGCTTCAGTTTATTATGTCAGCCTTAAGAGACAGGACAAAGCAGGGGAAAGAGTGGGGGTGGGCTGGATGTGGAATAATAAAAGAGAGAGGGAGACTGAGGGAGGAGAGAGTGGACAGTGATGGATGAAGGGAGGGGAAGAGAAACACTATTGTTGACATGGGTGAAGGTTCTCATCTTGCATAATTCTCTTTATGTATAAATAAGATACCAGCTCAATTACAAATTGCAACATTGTGTTTTTAAAGATGTAATAAAAAAGGTGCAGCTAGTTGCAGTGGTGGGTTGTGTAGGAAGAATTCCCTCCTGTTAGATTACGATGGAAGCTAATATAGAAAGACTTTTTAGATTGGCTATTATTGGGCAGCATGCTATGAGCAACTAAAAACCCATTAGGCCTTCTGACAGCTTGTGTGAAAAGAGGTGTGAATCTGTCATACCGCAGCAAATTAATAGCATATTAAGTTCAGACCTCACAGTTAAAGTGTGATAAAGCGGGATAAGGAATTTGATGAGCATGCCTCATGAGAAACCCTGCAAACCACAACTCCACCCCCCCACCCCAAACCGACCCCCACCCAACCTCTGCCTGCTTGTTACATTCCAGAGTGTGCACACTTTCTACTAACTACTGTACCTGCACAACAGATGCAAGATACAGGGGGGGGTTGCCAGCTTTCTCTTTGGATGTTTTGTGCATGTGGGGTGTATATCACCAATGCTGACTCGGACGGTAGTGTCTGTGAGCAGTTGTGACTATGAACTCTAACCTCTCGACCTCGAACAGCAGTTTGAAACTCTCTCTGGAGAGGTGGTTAAAGACAGACGTTCCTGTGTCTGTAGTTTGCACAAAACCAGTGGGAGCTTTGGGGGGGTGTAAATGGTGGGACGATCAGGGGTAAAGGGTAGACGAAAACAGGAATCACAGGAAAAGGATAAAACTGAAGAGTAGTTCAGTGACAATGGAAAGACTTCAAAGCCTCCATCAAATGAGACAAGTGTTGAAAAAGCCACCTTCTGTATCAATCATTGGAGCTGTTTTCTACTTTATGACCCCCTTGTAATCATGCAAAGGGTGGTGGTCATTTTCTTCCCTTTGCCATTTTGTATCTTTACAACTTTAAATGTTTAAATAAACTAAATAGCCGTTTGGTACCCTCCGTGTATCAATTCACACGTATGAAGAGAACATTTCATATCCGCTATGAAACCTGACCCTGCTGCATTGAAATTGCAGTGATATATACCAGTATGTAGGAACTTGGTTTTATAATGGGTTATTAGTTGTCATATTTTAGAAGAGTAAACTGGTCTAAACATGGATCAGAGCTTTAATAAGGAAAAGAGCATGACATACAGCTTTCAGGTAATGATATATGTTTAGATTGAAATATACATCATTCATTTCCATTCTTGATCAAAATGCTTAACTGCACACTAAAAAACAAAGAGGCTAATGCATGTTTGAGTATTGGGTTGGATGAAGTTGAACTAATGGTAAGCCCTTGCCACCCCACCACCAAATTATGATGCAAAAATTGGAGTAGCTCCGCTGTGAGAAATTACATGCAGAGGGGAACAACCTTCAACCTCCTCTGTTTACCCATATCTCAGACTCATATAAGACATGAACACACCAGGGATTACGCAAGGCCTTGATGAGCAGATGTGTTCAGGAGCCGTGGGCACCAGACGCCCTGGATAAGGGTCTTCAGAGAATCTCAAAGGAGAGCACACACAGAAGCCCAGAACGTAGGAAGAGGAAGCACTGTGTAAAGTAGGCTTTCAACGACTCACACACCTGGCTCTGAATCGCTCAAAGGACAAAGCTATCAGGTTTATTGCGTCTCTCGCTCTCCTGAGAAATCCCAGTTGGAGGTGAGCACAGATGTGGGAAGATGAGCAAACATGTAAAAGGAGGATGGAGGAATTGAAAAGATTTTCATGCTGTGGTGACATTCATCTTGGCCAAGCAAGATGATACAGCCAAAAGCCCCCTCAGCCATATGGATGCACACATTGGACACCTCCACATTAGTCAGAGTGGTGAAATCTCCTCAGAGATTTAGGCAGAGAGGTTGAAGGGGCCGTGTAGCCTTCAGGCAGTCTGTCTCTGGGGAGGCCGAGGGTATAATTACACCCCATTCATTCCTCCTCCCCTGCTTTTGCACAAAACACATTGGTCCCAGACCCCTAACAGCTTTTAATTAGCTAGACCAATGGAGGAGGGGAAAAGGAGGAGGTGAAGAGAAGGATAAAGGAGAGTTTTCTTTAATGCGTGAACCATGAATGAAATTGGCAACAGAATCTGTCTGTTCAGTTGGCTTTTGACAAGCCCGTGTTTAAATGCAGAGCTGGGCCAGGCCACTAACAGGGATGCAGTGTGGGAAGGGAAAGAAAGAGGTGTATCCCATACAATTTAAAACTATTCTTTACTTTCATATGGAACCACTTGAAGCCTCCAAAGGACTTGTTTGCTCCAGTTCTGTTATTATGGTTTGGGCAGAGGGAAGCAAGAAGAGATCAGAGATTATCTGGGCAATTTCACTGCTATTCTTTATGTATAAACACTTGCTGCCACATCTATAAATGCATGCATATGTGCGCACCTGTGCAGAAAAATTTACAAAACAAAGATTTTAAAGGGGAAGGAGGAGGAGTGATTATAATCAGAAGGTAGTAATCAGACTATTAGCTCTGGATAACAAGTGCAGTGCTGTGCTCTGCTAAGAAAACTTGTTTTGACAGGTAGGTTGGAGCCAACCGATGCATTACAGGCTTAAGGAGGAGAGGGAAGGAAGGAGGGGTTAGGGGCCCTCACATGGAGCCTGTGTGTCTGACTTAGTTGGGGGGGGGTCCTGACAGGAGCCACAACAACAGGACGCTAAGAGGAGTTGGTGGAAGGCGGGACAGGATCAAAGCCAGCACGTCTAAGGCTTTGATGACAGTGTTACAGCAGACGTAAACAGAGGTAGAAATGCAGGGGCTGTTCTCTTATCACTTTTACACCGCACATGCTTAAAGACACAGCTTTTTAAAGGGAAGGTTCAGGATTTTTTAAGTGAGGAATATTATGTTACCTGCAGAGAGTCGCTCTTATGGTATCTTCATTTGATATGATTTCAGTTTAGTTGGAGCCAGAGAAGGAAACTTTTGGGTAGTCTTAGACATTTATATATACTGAGCAATGAAATGTCATCAACAAGTAAAGCATTGCCTGATTATTATTATACTGATGTATGAAAATCACCAACCCAGATATCACTTAAAAAATTGCAATAATTTTTGCTCTTTCTTTTGCCTCAATGTATTTCAGACATTTAGTTTTACAGGAATCACTTAACATGTTCCATTCTCAAAAAACATTCTTCGACCCTCTGAGGATGTAATGGGCGGGGTATCCACGTAGAAATAGGCCTTCCTCTCCTTCTTTCAAGGCCTAAGAGAACTAATACCCCCCCACTCCCATTAAATCTGCTTTAAAGAATAAATGTCACAAGCACAATATCAAATGAATAGGAAATTACTCATATGCGAGTAATCTACTAATTGAGGTAAAGGTTTTGCAGCATTTTTTTAGCCTGCTAACCAGCAGTGTGCAGCAACTGGTGGTTGGAACTTTTACCATATCTTTACTTTAAATGAAGTACTTAAAGCTATAGGAATGATACAATGGAACAGTATAGAAGTTTTCAATCTGTAACACTGATAAACATGCCCGGAGCTTAAGTTTGTTTTTCATTTCTAACCTTGTTTTAATCTACTTGATGGCAGGTAAAAGGGGAAAGTCCGCTTAAGTTGGAAAAAGTTGTGTAATGGTGTTTGACGTTTGTAGGATTCTGGGTGTGTTTTCTCATCTAAAAACAGCATAAACAGGTCAAGCCTGATCAGGCTCCTTCTAATTCTGTTGCTCAAATGAGTTTGCACGGGTATACAGAAACAATAACCACCCCACATTGAGCACATTGAGTCCCGCACATTTAACCTGTTTGTTAACACTTGTTGTTTGTGTCAGCCTATTTTCAGTTGCTACACATCTAGGAACAGATGGCATCAGAAAAATTGTAGCATTTGTCACTAACCTCTTCTTTCCCCTTCTCTCGGTAGCTTCCTGTGGGATGACTACAGAGTAGAGGTGCACATCAATGACTACCTGGACATCATTTGCCCCCACTACACCCACGAGAAGGTGTTGCCAAATATGGCCGAGCGCTACGTGCTGTATATGGTGGAGAAGGATGACTACGATATCTGCAAGCCTCACTCATTCGATCAGCTCCGCTGGGAGTGCTCGAGACCCTTCGCTCCCCACGCTCCAGAAAAATTCTCTGAGAAGTTCCAGCGCTTCACACCCTTTACGCTGGGAAAAGAGTTCAGGGCGGGAGAGAGCTATTACTATATCTGTAAGTCTCACAAGAAATTAAAATCTTTGCTGTAATTTTAAAGAGTTTTTCTTTTATTTTTTATTAAATATTTTCTCTTCTCTCTTAAATGTATAGCTAAGCCAATGCATCACCACGGCAGTGATTGTTTAAGGCTAAGGGTGGATGTCGTTGGACATAAAGGCTCTGCAAAGTCTCAAGATAAGTCCAAATCGGAGGAGAGAGAGAAGGAGGAGGAAAAAATTAAGTTTAATGCTCTAGGAGGAGTTCATAACCCAGCCAACCGACTCCCAGCAGGTAAGGACTTAATTCCCACTAACTGGAATCATGTCTCAGACCAGATCAATCTGGGTGTGTTTACCATTCCTGACTGATGAAACCTTGTGCTCTCTCGCTCTCTCCCCTCCTTTAGATGACCCTGCTGTTATGGAGCCAAATGTTCAGAGGAGCATCGGCAGCTCTGCACCACAGCTGGTGTCTTTGTCGTTCTTTTTCTCCATGATCCCAGTCTTATTAGCCGCTATGCTGCACTGAGGCCCACTGGTTCTACACAAAACAGAGACATTTTGAACCCGATGCAGGCTGTCGGGGAAATAACACTGAGATTTTTATATATCTATATATGAGGTTGTTTTTTTATACAAGCTTGGACAGTATGTATTGTTCAGTGTGTTTGATGTGTCTGCTTGAGTGAATGTGGAGCGTGGATCGCTCAAAAGTGGAAACGGACCTGAAAGACGGATGTTTTTCTTTTTTATCTTTGCATTCTTTTTTTATTTTTTGAGGATAAAAAAATTCTCAAATTTGGCAATTTAGGATGCACACATTTTTCAGTCAACGTAAAGAAAACTACAAGCAGAATGATCATAATATGAGTTTAAAATCACAATGACCTTTGTGATCATGTGTTTTTAGATGTTCATATCATTGGTACAGCCGTGCATTATATTAGCACATTGTCAGTTATTTTCTTCCTCCTCTACATGTAGAGAAATTATTGTTGTTCTTTTTTTGTCTGTGTTGTCAGCAGCTGCCAAAATGGCAATGTTAATGTAGGATATTTGTAAAGATGTGTAGCACTCAGCTCCTTGCTCAGCTTCATCCAGCTTGTTTCATCTGAAAAAAAGTTTTTCAAACTGTCAAAATAAAAAAAATGGAGATTTATGTTAACTTGGTTTTAAAATACCCATTTCAAACTAATAATTTTTATGAAATATTTGTTTTCCCGTAAGAAATATTTATAAGAGCAGGGGTCAGTGACCTAAAGAGCATTTAGTGAACACAATTTGCCATGAAGCCATTGTTTTCTTCAAAGAATAGGTCAATTGTCAAAGTTGTATAAATTTCTACTACATTAAAGAGTTTAAAACAAAAGGAGGGGATAAAACCATGGCACTTTTGTCAAAATTACATTAGTCAATGTAAGGATTTAGGTACTAATGGTGTCATTCTGGGGTCTGGGTCTATTTTTCCCGAAATTTCTTTATTGGAGTTGAGAATAATAAATCTATAGTGGTTTTAAATGGCAAATGGCCAAAAGGACCATATGCAGATGATTTGTGTAAATGAAAATGAAAAATAAAACAAGCTTTAAATGTTTATAACTTAAAAACACTGAGTTCTATATTGTGTTTGACCAACGTAAATTGGAGAGACTTTAAAATACATCTCCATGCCACAGTTTGCAGACCTCTGGTCAAAATCCCCAAACCCATAATGTAAAGGTATATTTTCCAAAAAGGCTGGGAATCAATAATAAAGGAAACAGCAATTCTGGTTCAGAAGCTGAGCTTTCATCAGTACTTCATTTGCTCATTTATCCACTCTTAACCTTACCTGGTACACTGGTTAATGTGTTTGTCCTATTCATCAAACCTCAAAGTGAAGGGGCTTCCCAACACATGCTTGACTAATTTTTGTTGATGTGTGTGTGTGTATATATATATATATATATATATATATATATATATATATATATATATAAAATGTGTATATGTTTATATATGTAAATTTGTACACAAAGAAAGTTCATAAAAGCTGTGAAAAATCTTTCATGAAATAAAACACAGGCTATGATGATTAACATTTCTCTGTTTTTTATCATTGTGAAATATCTGAATGCAATAGTCCACCTCGGATCTCTAAAACCCTCTGAGATCATACAGATCTTGATGGATGACATAATATTTTTGGCAAAGCTGTCCCGTCTCCAGCCTGATGAAGCCTCTCCCAGTTTCCACCCTCAAGTCTTTCCTAACCCTGGGTTTATTGTCGCCTCTCCTTTTATCTCTACTCTACAGCATGACCCGGCTTAAATGTTATAGTCTGAAAACTAACATGAGTGTGGAGAGGTTGCTTGAAAGGAAACCAATGAGTCCAGGAAGATTGGGGCCTGAAAGCTAACTGACAACTAGGTGTAAAGGTGTCATGTTTGTGTCCTTGCCCTCGGTCTTTTGCACTTTTCCCCTCGTTCTAGCTTCTGCACACCTTCACTGATGTAAAGTCGAATGTCCTCCTACACAGCGGGGTGTTAGAATGAGGTACACAGAGGCTCAGGCCTGCTAACCTCAAGGAATCGCTGAAAACTGTCAAAAGTCACTACTCCTTGTAAAACTATGCAGCATACATACACAAAATCAGAGCTTAAAAAAAGAGCTGTTAGTTTTTCCATAATCACGTCATGGCCTACATCCAATACGGGATCACAGTCTTAAAAATCTTGTGTAAAGCAGAGGCCATTTGTACAGTTGGGTTAACATAGCACAGAAGTCAACATGTAAAAAGTCCTGAACAAACATTGAAAATACTTAATTGGAAAGGTATTAATATCTGCTTTAACTTTATTACATTTGAGTGTATTAATATCACAAATTTCAGCATAGTTTTGTTTGGATGCGGCAGACCAATGCAAACCAAATGACACAAGGGTTTTGATTTATTTATTTTTGACAAATAAAATTCTGAAACGAGGCGCCTGCATTTGTAGTCAGGGCCATTTTGTCAATACTTTGAAGAACGGCATATTTTACTTCGGTTTGGAAATTGTTTCTATTGGTTTTGTGCTTATAGAGACTAAAATCTGTGTCTTTTCATCTCTTTAAAGTAACTCAGACTTGGTTAGACTCCATGAACAGATTTGGTGAACATCCATTTCTAAATCTTGTTATGGATTTTATTTTGCTTTTAACTCTAGACTTTGACAGTGAGATTTTCTTTGCCCCCAAACATGATGGAACCACCAGCTCTCATGTTCAAAGGGATGTGGTTGCTGAATCCAAACTACTCCATAACAGTTCATAACCTTGAGGCACTCATTTAGGCTGAAAAGATATGCAAAAATATCTTTAGGGTGACCAACAACTCTTCCCATGTTAGTTCAGCATATCTTACTTAAGTAAACGTCATTGTTGCTTTGTGGCCAACACAATGAATTTTGTAACACAAAAGAAAATTTATATAGAACCTTTTTAACATAAGAGTATCTCAAAGTGCTTTCATTTCATTTTCATTTCCTTTATTTAACCGGGTGAACCAAGTTGAGATCTTGATCTCATTTGCAAGGGGGGCCTGGGCAGAGATTTACAATACACTGCAACCTGGTTACAAAAATAAAACCAATTAAGAAATATGCACAAATATAAAGCATAAAAACTATTTAAAAGCAGTGACACTGTTTCATAAAAGCTTGTTGACTTTTTTTAAGAACCGCTTGAAATAAGTCCAATGAAATAGAGTCTGACATCTTGAGCTCAGACTGGAGCTGATTCCACGCTGTAGGAGCCAACACACTGAATGCTTTCTTTCCTTTATCAGTTCAAACACAAGGAACATGTAGAAGAATAAGACATTTGAGCGTAAAAAATGTGAACTACTAGATCTATGCAAAAGAGAGCTTAAGTATGTTGGTGTTAGTCCAAGAAGAGATTTATATATTAGTATCATCAAATGATTGTTTCTCCGAAGACACTTAAAGGAGGCCAATCAGCTTTTGCACACAAATCACAATGATGTATCAAACATCTACTACCAGTTATAAACCTTAAAGCACAATGATAAACAGTATTCAATTATTTCAGACATTTGGTTGAATCATTCATATACTGTATAAAACATCTCCATAATCCAGAAGAAAAGAAAAAGACATTGGACATAAAACAACTGATGAGATGCTAAAAACAACAAATAAACTATTCAAACACGCTTTCAAAAAGAAAGCTATTTTTTTTTACCTTGAAGGCTGAGAGGGTTTCAACTTTTTGAACCCAGGCTGGCAGCTGATTCCCTTATGAAATAGGCCATATGGCCGAAGGATCTACCCCTGGTCTATGTTTGTAATAACAGGGGAGCACAATTAAGCCAGTTGTCTCAAAATAAAGTGCTCCTTTGAGAAATTAAGGTATGATAATGTATTTAAGATAAGGAGGGGCAGAGTATTTTATTAATTTCTCTTTCATTTATCAAACAAATTATGTAAACAAAAAAAAAAACTTTTCTGGCTGGGAATAAATGGAGAACACCCTATAAGAGCTGCAGTGAGATGTTTTCTAACAGCTGTGGATCATTCACTGAAGAAGGTTTGCCCCAGTCTTTATTTTCCAATGCAACATGTTTGTTTCTTGTTTGGTCAGTTTCCAAACATCCCACATCTGAGGTTTAAGATCTGGGGTCTCATTCATAAAACACTGAGTAGGCTAAATGTACGCCACAAGTATGACAATATCCTTAATAATTTCATTATAACGGGCTCTCTTAGCTAAGCCCAAAAGTCCCCTTATTATTCACAGCTGCATCTCAAAAAGTTTGCATAAAAGGTTCCTACAATTGTTCGGCCCTCATGTCCACATTTAACCATAGTCAATGTGAAGCCCCTCAAGAATGTTAATGTGTGTTTAAATGAGCCAGCTGAAGAATGCTATGCCATGTTTGACTATGGCAGCCATGGAGAAGAGAGTTAAAAAAAAATCAGTTTAACCAAGACAGAGATTGATGTGTTGGTGAGTGAGGTGGAGAGTAGAAAAATAGTTTTGGTAACCACAGCAGTAGTGTGACAAATAAAATGGAATATTAAGAATGGCAACATGTTCACAGTGTGACATATGGACTGGTAATAATAACAGTGTCTTCTAAGATGGCAGGTAGAAGTGCGTTTAGTAGTCGCTGTAATGTAATTCGCAGAATTATCAAGTAAATAATTGTTTTATATCTGGGGACTAACACCAAAGTGGTAATTTAAAAAAAAAAAAAGGAAAAA
>NW_015150670.1:589135-591343 GCF_000732505.1 Cyprinodon variegatus
GATACACAATTTTAAGTATTTGTCAAACTTTAAATTTTTTTGCTTAATACTTTCAGTTGAATGGAAACACTGCCAGTGGCATGTAGCCAAAACATGTTATGTTTGTTCTCCCATATTAGATAAACAAATTTTCTTATACCCTATATTTACTACAAAGTTCTCATTTTTTTGTTATTTAATTCTGTTTCTTTTGAAGCATGCAGCCATTTACATAGGAGTTGTGTGCACTGGATTTCTTTAGTTTATCATCTTTTGATGAACAGGGATGTCGTGGGTCTATAAGGTTATCTCTCCAATACTGGACCCTGTACAGCACAGAGAGCCAAAAGCAATGCGATCTAGGGAGACTAGTCATAAGGCCAGTCATCAATATAGGCCAGGAAACCTCTGTGATGCCTCAGAGTGTGTCCCCTCCTAATTCTCCCCATCAGTGACAATGCATCTATGGTGCAAAAATGTCATAACAATATTTAAATGTTTACAGAAGTCAGTGCTACTGTTACACACCTTAATTACAATTTATGGATTAATCTGTGATACCCATAACTATTTTATTCATAGGGGAGAGGTATGTGATGGTAAGAAAATGCTTAGAGATTGTGCAGACTTTGATTTAGAATGGCTTAAGAACACCTATTATTTATTTGGCTGGTTATGATGTTTAGCTATGACTCAGTTTTGGATTTCATAAAGTCAATCTATGATTATGGTTTCATATGTCATGAAACAGAAAAGTCTAAAAAGACTTATGATGCAATCTGGCATTAATTCCTAACCTCACCATCTGTGTCACTAATTTGCTCTTCCTCCAGAATATGTGTACCCCATCTGGATGGGTCAGAGTTTGTTTTTTGTTATTTAATTTTACTTTATTTTATTTTTTTTGTGTGTGCATATGCAAGCTTTATAAATGAGACCCCAGGCCAATAGTAAACATGGTATTTAGGATAGATCAGTGCTTTCTTTCTAAGTGAAATAATTATTGTTTAATATTCGTTATTTAGATTTAATGCTTTTTTTCTTTTTTCTTTTTTTCTTTCTTACAGTTATTTGTAGTATTTGACATCATTTCACGGTCATCTTCTGCTGTCGAAAGACAGTTTTAAAGCTGCGTGACGTATCGAATCGTTTCAAGACCTCATTGGTCAGCTCCGGTTCTCCCCTCTGGTGGCACAGCCAATCAGATGGTAGTAATGCCAAGCATAGTGATTACAAATACGGAAATACAGTTCAGCATCCTGGTAGTTGTCTGCAGACGTTTCTTCTTCTTTTTTTGTCCTGTATTTTGATATTTTTTGTTGATCATATTAAAACAGCGTGACAGGTGCTGTAGATATTTGCTTTCCGCTTTATGGATTTGACTCAGCTTCTGTCATGGGCCTGCATCGTGTTCACAGTCGGGATGTTCTCCACAGGACTGTAAGTTTGCTTCAGCAATGTCTCCCATATTATTGATTTTGTGATGGACGTTGCCAACTTTTTTGCTTGTTTTCCCTTTTTTTAAGGGAACCACATTAGTTTGATTATTTCTTGTAACACCTGCTGTTCTGATTTAAACTATTGCATTCAAGTGTTTGTTTCTGCTTCTAGGACCGACCTGAAGAAGATGCGAGAATCCAAAAGTGCAGACAACATCCAGTTTTTGCCCTTCCTTACCACTTGTCTAAAGTAAATTTGTTTTTCTTTTCTTTTTTCCATCTTCTGCACTAATCAGCTTAGTTCATCAAGTCTAACCCTGCTCCTGTTTCCACAGTAACCTGGGCTGGCTGTTTTATGGTACCCTGAAGAGGGATCACACCATTGTCGTAGTGAACATCATTGGAGCACTTCTCCAAATCCTCTATATTGTAATGTACTTCATCTACACTAAACACAAGGTAAAACACAAAATGCTGAGAAATGAAACTATAAAGGAAATGTTCTACAGATGCTTGTATAAGCAGACCAGAGATCAAAATAGACTTTTTTTTTTATTATTATTTATTTAATTGCCCAGTGAAATACTGAGAAATGTAACAGTGGTCCCCTTCTTCTTAAAAAGATGCCAGAAGAAAATAAACTTCCACAGTATTTAGTCTATAAACAAATCACCAAACTGGATCTACTTTGAAAAACTTAAAGTTGACTATAAATTAGATACAGGTGCTTCCAAATAAGGTAAGATTTAATTAAAAGGTTAATTTATTTAAATAAATAATAACTATAAGA
>NW_015150670.1:591866-606271 GCF_000732505.1 Cyprinodon variegatus
GCACACTTCATGCCTAACTAACAAGCTGTTTGAGGATGGCGATTGTGGACTGCCTGCTTTAATGAACAAGGAAATGCAATTTTTACTGGCAAATTCCTCTGACCCAGATTTCACAGAGAAATTATGAGGCATTATCAACTGAAAAACAAAAGCAACCAGACTCAACCATGTAGATGAGTTGAAGGCAGTTATTAAATGAATTGAGGCTTCCATGATGCCTCAGCAACAGGCTGTCTGCCTCCATGCTGATGTAATAAATCATGCAAAAGGAGCCCTTATTGGTAATGAAAGTATAAACTACACATGCATATAATATTTCTTTTTTCATACCAAGTTACTATAATAAAAATCTTTTATTGATATGTTTTGAGCTGTACTTAACACTGTATGTATAGGACCTTATTTGCAGTTGTGATTAACATGTGCTTTGTTGTTGTCACTTTGTGTTTTTTCCAGCGGCAAGTGATGCTCCAGACTCTGGCTGCAGCAGCAGTGTTGATCTGTGGATGGTTATACTTCACCACCTTTTTAACAAAGGGGGAGGCTCGACTTAATCAGCTTGGTCTCACCTGCAGTGTGGTCACCGTCAGCATGTACATGTCTCCACTCACAGACCTGGTACAGCACTCACATTAAACAGCCATTTATATTCCTTTTTTTTTTTTATCTTAAATCCATTGAAATTTGATGAAAGAATATTATAAATGCAACCATATCCTGTGTTGCCTGTTTATGTCATATGCCTGTTTAGGTATTTTGTTATTTTTAGATAGTATTCTAATGACAAAACGTTGCACATTTTTGAGCAGAGAATATGCAAATATAAATACTTTGCACCCACAAAGCTATTTATTAAACCCAAACAGGAGAAGCGGATGCAGCTTTTGCATCCATATGTGGTACGCTTTACTGTAGGCTAAGTTCCCACTGCAGGCCTAAATGCTCAATTCCGATTTTGTTTTTGTGAAATCCGATTTTAATTTGTTTTTTTTGCATTGCCGTCCACATTTCCAAATATATGCGACTTGTATGTGATCTGTGTAAACTTTATTCATACAGCTTATGTGTCCTGCATGCGCAGTGCAATGACATCATATGCCAGGGTGCTTCGTGTTTATGGAAGTAAACATGGATGTAGGGCTGGAGCGCATCTAGCGATTTTTCCAAACCTTAAAACCTCAATATTTTCAAGATGGTTAAAAAAAAAGCGCTTCTCTCTGCATCATCGTCGGCAATGGTGGTGGTTTTTTTTTTGCCGCTTCTTCATAGGAAGACCCAGAATAGTGAACTTTGTCAGGTATTAATGGCCTTAAAGTCAGGTGCTCTCTCTGGTCATGGTGGAGGCAAAAGAGGCATTGGTAAGAAAAAAAAAAAAAGAAAAAACTAGATCATTTAGGATGCTGATTGGGGATCCTGAAGCAGACAGGCAGCTGTACTGTTTGAGTCCCAGTGAACGCCTATGTGGCCACACCCATTCCGCAGACACTCCCAAATTGTAGGTGACTGCTGACACAAGGCCTCTGATTGGTCAAATCTACATCTGCTCTACACTATGCGTATTTCCTGTTTGGTACCTTACCGGCTGGTTTGTTTGTATGACCGCCATTGTGGAAAATGACTCATGAAGTTCGACCAGCTAGAAGAGCGAGGTGCGCGAGAACGCTGGGACTCCTGGATCCCTGCTATTTTTTGCCCTCATGTCCCTCTGTTATCACACAAACTTGCCCCCACTTCCTCACTGCCTCGGGCCTATCTAGACCCACAGCTAGTTCGTGATTGACCCTCTTGCGTTGTGGCGTGGAATAACATAGCGCAGACCACGCTTCAATATTGGGCATAAATCAAAAATATCTGCGAAAATCTCACTGCGACACACTGCTGCGGGAGGATAACCAGCCCTTAACGGAGCAGCTCTGCAAACATTCATGCATGGGGTTGGACACATTGTCCAACAATAATTTTTTTCTTCCATCACCTGCACTGTACTACAAAATAAAAGATGTCTGATGCCATCACATAGTTAGATAAGGTCTTCTGGTGTCCACCCATCACCTCCAATACCTCAGTCTCAGTCCAGTAAAGATTGACAATGGTGTCACTATAATCCAGCTTGTTCTTCAGGATTACAGACAGATATGTATAAAAGTCCATAATCTCAATATACTTTCCCTGGATCTTTAACAGTAGCTTTGCTGGTACCAGTCCGGAAGGTTCTGTTTGCCTTGTTTGTGCTCAGAGTCCTTATCTGTAATGAGGCACCGTTCTCTGTGGAGCGGAGCACCTATACTACAGACCAGGGTGTCCGACATGCAGCCCCATGATTTTTACACACTGTAGTTAGCCAGTAAAGTAATGGGGTATCCACTCCCAACGTCTCCAGCTCGTCCCTCAGAAGTCCAGTTTTAAAATGTTTTTCAGTAAACTCTATTCTTAATGCATGTTGTTCTTTAGTACTGCATGTGATCTTTATGTCAGCTGCACCTTCACAAAGCTGCAGTGCTTCATTCTTCACAGTTGCTCTTTTTTTATCATATGCTAATATGCTATGCATGGTTTGCATACCGAGCATATATGGAAATCCTTAGCATGAAGGTCTCATACCATTCCTTTCTAAACGATACACAAACTCAGCCAAATGTTCCTGTTGCCAGGAAAAGAATGCTTTAAATAAAATTCTACATTTCACTTTTTATACCCCAACCCCTCAGTTGGGAAATTATTTCAAGTTCTTGGTGAGTCGTCACATAAACATTATGTTATAACTGCATCATTCTTGAAAGGGTGGCTACCTTGCGTGGCAAGTCTTGCAGCTGATTTTTAAACCTCCTTCTCCTTATCAAGTTTTGCAGAAAAGCATGGAGACTTTTTTCCATAAAGACCAGTTCCTTAATTTGTTCTGGAATTAATCATAAAGGTATTTCCAAGGCGTTTGGGCTCTAGTGAACTACAGTATAAGCCATATTGAAGAGATGGGGAAATATGGAACAGTGGCCAACCTTTCCAGGTGTTGTTAGTCTAAGGGTTCAAATTTATGGTCTAAAAAATTAGTCAAAGACAAAAATGGACATTCCATGGTGTGTTTTCTCAGCTTAGTTCTGTCTGTATAAATCTGTTTTAAGATGTAACGCCTTTGATTATAACAGAAAAGCAAAAAACACGAGAAATCTGTAAAGGTGGAAACCACTAGGTATGAGCGGTGGTTTTTATATCCACTGCAACACTGCTACACTGTTAAATCGTCAACTAATAGAATAAAGTTTATTCCACTAAGGATGTAATTCTTAATCTATATCTATATTTAAGGATTTCAGATTATGAAGCCTGAAAATATTAAGTTTTTAGTAAAGAAAATAAACTTGAGAAATTTATCATATTTAAAAAGTTTTGTCAAAAGCAATTCTTCACCCTGATAATTAACACCAAGTGGCATCAGCTCAGCTTGTAACCTATCATTCAAATCAGCTCATGTGTGCATCAGCACAATTGAAGGAATAAGTCTCCTGCTCCGTCTTTCCTTTTTTCCCTTCATGTCATGTCATTTGCTTGTCCTCCATCCTGTTTGTCTCCTTCCATCCATCTGCCTCTGAGCTGTGGAATGACCCCCAGTCAGTTTCCTGCCTTTCATTCCTTCATCTGCCTTCCTGTTATGCTGAGTCTCCTCTGTTTTTGTGCCTCTTCCAGTTAGTTACGTTCTGTTTGTTCCTGACGCTCTAATAGTAGCGACCCACTACATTTTTTTCATACCTAAACTTCTCTCATCCAAACAAACATCAGACAGACAGGAATCGTCTGTATGACTTTTAAAATCAGAACACTGAATGATATTACAAAAATCTATCAGGATTAAAGTTCATTATGGAGATGATGGAGCGAGTTTTCATAGTTTCTCTGTCCCATTCAAAAGGCTTTGAAAGGACAAGTACAAAGAGGTCAAAGTATTAAAGAAAGCTTTAATGTTTAGGATGCAAACATTGATCCATAAATTCAGGATGATTCGGGACACTTTGACTTTGTATTCTATGCTAAGACAATAGATCTATTGGTTAGTATTTAATAGCAGGGTATGAGAAAAAAAATAAATGTCCTCTTCAGTTTATAGGGAACAAACCAGCCTTCCCTACAAATTAGAAAACAATAAAGGCAGGGGATAGAGAAGGGAAAGATTAACCAGCAACCACTGATGGCCCTTTACAAGTCAGTAGAGAAGCCAAAATTGTACCCAATTTAGAGTAGCGCCACCTCAGTATAACTGTATTTGAGTTGAATTAAAAATGTCCCTTCTACAATGTTTTTGAAAGTAAGACCATAAAAAGTATTTGAAAATTAATTTCCAAATGTCTCAGTAGACAAAAATCCACATTAAAAACAAAAACGGATGCATACAAAGAAGAAGTCTTAAAGTTTTGGTGAAAACATTTGTTCATGATTCAGTAAAGCTACTAGAGATGGGTAGAGTAGCAAGACATTGTTCTTATTAGGAAAACCTCCTAAATGGCTTATCATTATGTGACAGTGGAAGTTGGTGAGAATGTATTTCACTGCATTTTGCTAATGTAGAGACAAAATCAGAAGATAGAAAAGCAAAATGTGATGCAAACAGAAGTCCTGATAAATGGAAGCGAGTTTGGCTTAGAGGTAGAGTGGGCCATATATGGAAGCTATTAGTCCTTGACGCAGCCAGTGGGCAGTTCTTCTGTTCTTGACCTTGGGACCTTTGCTGCATGGCTTCACTCCCACTCTCTCAGCCCACAGTAAATCTTAAACAAATAATAGAAGAATTGCTGAACTATAATTCTAACTGAGAAAAAAAGTTAACTTTATAATAATAGTAGTTATACACAAGGCCTTGATTGAAATTGGTTTAATTCCCACACTTGGTAATCCAGTTTCAGAGTTTTTTTTTTCCTCTCATCTATAATTTTAGAAACCTAATTTCTAAACAAACAGACTGAATGATTACATTGCCTCTTTACCCATTAGCAGTCTATGGATCACAATGTCATAGGTCTAAAGCAAGGTGCTTTTAGAATAAAGATCTAAACATGGTAGTCGTGGAAAAAAACAAATAACCTATTTGAATGTCCCTTTCAGACACTTTTACCCCCACAGTATTTAAATTGGTTTAATCAAATGTTTCCTCCTGTTCTTGTTTCTAGGTAGCAATAATCCGCAGTGGTAACGTGCAGGTCTTATCCTTCCCTCTAACTGTTGCCACCTTCTTTACTTCAACCGCCTGGGTTCTCTATGGCCTGCAGCTGAACGACTACTACATTACGGTATTATATCCACAGTGTTCATCCTATTTTATGGCTAAAAATAACATGTTGTGTTGCTTCATGTTCTTTCTGTTCATTCCAGGTTCCAAACATGCCAGGAATCTTCACCAGCCTGATCAGATTTTATCTGTTCTGGAAATTTGAATCCACTGGTCAAAGTTCACCCTCCTATAAGCCTTTGCATATATGAGGTGGGGAAAATAGGGAGAAAGACAGTTCAAACATGTCAGTTTGTGAAAGAAGAGGTTTTACATATTTTCTCATTCCTGCTGGAGGAGAGCGAATCTTATACATGGAGTGACACCAATTATGAAGTAGTAATAACAAATAATTTGTATGTTTTACATGGGGTTCAACTGTTATTTTCATGCAGTGATGCTTTTCTTTGCTCTTTGCCTTTAAGCAAGTCTCACATGGTTGTGTATGCTAATAAGTATTACCGGCACTCACCGACCTTTTGTCGTGTTGTGAAACAATCTAAATCTGATTTCAGCATCATTTAATTATAGCCAAAGATTTAAAGTAGTTCTGCCTTCTTGACTTTTATTTTTAATATATACATATTTATGTATATTTTTGTGTTTGTACCCTGGTACTTATTTCGGGACCATTATGGAATATATTGCTGCATATTTTCCTGCACAGCTTGTCGAGATGAGTTTGTATCTCTTCAGACTTTATATTTGTGCCTTTCTTTTTATGTAACCATGTATATAGATTCTATCTCTATTGTGGCAATGATATTTGTCCAGGACTCTTTTCTAAATATTTGGACCTAAACTTATATATATATATATATATATACCCTTATAAGTTCTATAAGACCCTTATAAGTGCTTATTGAGCACATTTTTTAAGGCCAAATAGTTTACAAATATTTTTTGGTATATTTTTATGGTTTGTATATGGAATTTAATAAACTTTCTGACACATGTGACTCAATTTGGATGTTTTAGTTGGCTTTTTTTCTAGAGATTATTATATATATTTTTTTTCTGATGACTGTAATGGTGTCCTTGTTTGTTCAATACAACGCCTTAGAGAATTGAGTTTATAATTTCTTCTAATAAGTTTTAACGTCTGCCTTTTACTCTGGTATCCTTACATACCTTCCATTACTTGAAGCTGCCTTCATCCAAACACTTAGCTAACTCGTATATATTGTGTTCGATATTATCTCAGAGTAATTGGAGCAGTTCTCCCAAGGACTGGGGGGGGGGCATTAGTAAACAAATGGCGCCAAGAAGCTCAAGAAATATAACGGGGAGGTCAGGAAAAAACATGGAGAGGTATGAAAATGGTTTGTCCCTTTTTCAGACAGCTAAGTGGTCCATGGTAACTCTTTAGGAGTTACAGACACCTGGGAGGATCTGTTGGCATGTCAGCTATTTGTGGCACACTCTGCCCAAGTAGCCTTTATAGTGGATTGACGTGAAGAAGGACAAATTGTGTAGAGAATAGCAAAGGTTTGAAAGAGAAGGATCGTGTGAGCGAAGGCTAAGATTGAGCTTCTGGCTTTTTTGCAGATTGCTGTTTTTTAAAAATAAAACGTATACCAGTACAGGGTGGTTGGTAGAGAAAAGCCGCAAAAGACTTGCAGATTAAATTGGAGTGAATAGTGGCTCTACACACCATCTATAATGCACACAACAGTTTTTAGATTGACATTTGTCAAAACAGAAACCATGAATCACATTGCCACAACAATGATCTCCTTTGTAGAAGAATTAGTGTTGGATGGATACTTTTTAATGCATTATTAATATAAGGCTGATCGCTAACATTGTTATAAAAGATTAATCAAAAGTCCACCTAATACAGTTGCACTTGACCTTTTAATTAAGAGGATGTGTGCCTTGTTTTGGTCATTTTTGTTTTGCCTGATGTGATGAGCGTCCATGCACATGTGTGGAGATAAGTATGTGTGTTTTTGGAGCGGCTATACAATGGAGACAAAGGCCCTTTGATTGTGGAGCAGTGCAGGGAGGCTTGTTTGTGTGAGTGTGTTGATACAGAGAGGGCAGCGGTGGGAAAGGCCACGCCAGAGGTTCTCATCTCATATGTGTGTGTGTGTGTGTGTGTGTGTGTGTGTGTGTGTGTGTGTGTGTGTGTGTGTGTGTGTGTTATACTGGGCTCCCTTCCTGAGTTTAAAAGCCAGACAAAAAGTACACACAGATTGCTTAGCCTTGTCCTGGAACTGTTTGCTGTTATCTAGTGGAGGAAGAAGGGACATTTTCTAATGTTTAAAGAAAAAGCTACACAAGTGAACAAAATTCTTAGTACCCATCGTATTATAAAAGAAAAACCCACAATGGGCACAGAAATCACTTTAATCTGACAAAACTAATCAAAAATAAAAAAATCAGTGAAAATTAACAAATTAAAGATTGCTTTTTTTAACCCTGCTTCATTAACATGGTTTTCAAAAACATACTCATGAAGCAGACGCTACAGTTGGCAATAAAAGCTGGGTTAGTCCCACCTATGGTAATCAAGACTGTCGCTGCAGAAAGACATAGTGTAAGTAATTGTCATCCCCCTTGACTTAAGGGGGTGCAGTCATAGAAAGATGCATTGACTCGACTTTCACTGCCAAATAGTCGACTTGGAAATATCCTAACTAATTAATGCCTTAGTATCAACTACATAGCATCACAGGTGTCTACAATATTGTAATCAATCAGTGGGCCTTTATAAAGGGCTACAGGTAGGCACTGTGCTATTTGGTGTGTACCACACTCAACATGTATCAGAGGAAGTGAAGGAACTAGGCCTCAGGAGAGTACCGGTACAAAGAAAATTATAGAGAAGAAGACTAAAGGTGAAAGCTATAAGACCATCTTCAAGCAGCTTGATGTTCCTCTGACTAAAGCTGCACATTTTATTCAGACATTTAAGTTCCATGGAGCCTCCTCTTTCAACCACCTTGAACTTGGCTGAAGGAAACAAATTGATAACAAACCAAAAAGATGGATAATATGAATTGTAACAAGGGAGCTTGTTACAACTTCTTAAGAGATTAAAGGTGAACTTCAAGCTCAAGCACCATCAGTGTCAGGTTGCATCATACATTGTTGTTTGAGCCAAATTAACTTAAAGGGAGATGAGCAAGGAGGACAGCATTTTTGAAAACAAATAATTAAAAAGCCAGACTGGTCCAGCAACATGTTTACAAGCCATGAAGCTTCTGGGAGGATGTTCTATGGACAGATGAGACAAAAATTTGAACTTTTTTCTAAGGCACACCAGCTCTACATAAATCCTATTGAGCATTTTTGAAAAGAGCTGAAACATGCGGTCTGGAAAAAGCACCCTCAAAACCTCAGACAACTGGAGCAGTTTAATCACGAGGAATGAATCAAAATACTTAATGGAGCACAGGTCACATTGACATTGACAGTTAAAGGAATTGTTTGATTGCAGTGATTGCCTCAAATAGTTGTGCAACAAAATAGTAAGTTATGGGTGCCATCATTTTTGTCCATGCCTTTTTCATGATTTTATTGTAATAATTATGTAGTTGGAAAGTAATATCTGACTTAATTTACTAATTTTCATCGACTTCTTGATTTATTAGCTTTGCCAGATTCATGTTATTTCTGTTAGTATTGTGGGTTTTCTTTCATCAGAAGAGGGACACCAAGAATTTACATATCAGGCACCACTAGAGGTCACTGAGGAAATGTTTTCCTTTCAATTCCGTTCAATGTATTTATATATCACCTATTCACAACACGTCATCTCAAGGCACTTTACAGAGACAATTTAACCAGATCATGGTGTTCGATTGGTTTAAATTTTTCTATCTAAGGAAAACCAGTAAATTGCATCGACTCATTGACTCTTCAGCAATCCCTCACAACAAGCATGCTTGTAGCGACACTGGAGAGGAAAACTCCCATTATAACAGGAAGAAACCTCCAACAGAACCAGGCTCAGTGGGAGCGGCCTTCTGTATTTATTTGATTTAAATAAATAAATCTAATGATGAACAAATATTCTTAATAGATTGCTTGGTGCAGGGCCTATTTGATTATACCCTACGGTATTATAATCTTGTTTAGTTTACATCTAAAGAACCTAACATAAATCCTGCTTGCAAAGAAAAGTGACAAAAGCAGAATTTAAAGTAAACGCTATGGCCCTTTCTAACCTCCATAGCAACATATCTCTTATGTTTACATTGTTTTGTCAATTTAGAAGTCAATAACACAAATAACCTGATTCAACATCAAGAAGCCTACAGATCTATCACAGCATAGTGCATTGGACATTTCTCAACCGTTTTATCCCGTAACACATTAATTGTACAAAAGGAGGGCCCGTGTATATCACAGATAATTTTTTGCGTATTTAAACTCTCCTAAAGTCAAGTAAGCAGGTTAGCACATTTTAAATAAAGAATTTTATTTAATGGAAATAGTTCCTTATATTGGGGATTTTCCCTAATCTTATATTCTCTTATAATAAAAAAATGAATACTAACTCCTGAAAATGATTTGACACAAATAAAAAAGACCAACTGTGATCCTACAAAGATCTCATCTCATATGCACCTTTTACTTTTTCTCTTCATTCTGTTTCTTTGTTTTCTGATTTGGCTCACTTGTAACTGCCTTTGATCTTAACAGTAAAACATAGAGATAGTAAATAATTTCGAGTGAGAAGCAGTTGGATAATACAGGTTCATGGTTCTTTACCTAATTATTTATTTGTCCACTCATGTGTGATACATAATTTGAAACCTAACATCTTTTAGTTTCTGGATATATATATATATATATGAAAATAGTAAGTAACACAAAACCTAAGCTGCATCAGTTCAAACATGACTCAGAGTATTTTTTTCTTCTAGAAAATAATAGGTAGTTTTTGAATAGCAGTAATAAAGACATGCTTGAGAATAGGCATGTCTCATTTTGTTAAATTTATTCTACTTCATGTCAACCACAAATGCTGAAGATTTCAGACCTCTAGCTCTAACAGTTCCAGAGCTGGGGGGCTTTTAACTTTTGGTGTCACCAGTGTCCAGTCTCCAGATCTCTCCAAATTTGCCAAATTGTGCCAAATGCTTTAACATAACTATTTGACCTAAAGAATAGCGCTTAAGCATTTTGATGGCCACAAAAGATTTATAAAGCAAGTGTTTTTACACTTTTTTCAGAATCAGTCTATATAACAAAATGTAAAATATAAACCTAAAATACCATCAAAATCTATAAAGAATAGTGAAACTACTGTTTTTCAAGCCAAAATTAGCTCCAGTTCCTTTTCTGAGCTGTATTTTGTTTGTTTTTTCGGCATTGACACTGTAACAAAACTAAATCACTGTCCAATCTTCAAAAATATCGTTGTTAGTAAACAGCTTCGAGCTGTGCTCACTGATCCAGTCTCAGCAGTGTATTTTTTATGCAAGCCCGTAACACAGCTCTGCTTTATGCAGCCCAGCCATGTTTGAAACCTTATTTCATTGGCTACAAAGCCACTTAGCTGATTGCTGCTGTTATTGGTCTTAACCAATAACAGCAGGACTCTATGAGGCGTGATATCACTCTACTTGGTCCGTCACTGGCTGACAAGCAAGGAGCGCTTGTGAGACTTTATCAGCTGTCCCTGACTCAAATCGAGTCATACAAAGACACGGACACTTTTGTCTTCGTGGTAAGAAGATGATGTAACGAAACATACCAAACATCGCAGACAAGCATTTAAGGAAGAATGTCATTAGCTATGACCAACTAACTTTTCTGATGTCAAAAAAGAGATGTTATGTGGCGATTTTTTCATCGTGAAATATTTTTATTATAAATATTTTGGATTAATTTTTATCTGTGGACCCTAGAATGGCTTCTGGGCGCCTTCAAATGTATGTTGTTATGGCAGCTTTTTGTAATGTTTACATTTTGACATGCTGCTATATCTGTGTTAATAGTGCTTTGGTCCTCGCTGTGTCCATAAAAGGAACTTGGTTGATTGCTGAAGAAACTAAGCTTTCCAACGATGTCTAACATTTCCATATTGGTAAAAATGTATTTGTTATAAATTAATTGTTGTAAATGCTATAATGGATTTAAATCACAGGTCTCAGCAGTTTTATTTTTATTCCACTTTTACTGATAGTTGCAGTTTAGCATTAGCAATAACTTAGAAACAACAAGTGTTTTGTGATTTCTACATCAAAATTTAAGATTTTATATGTAACTTTTTTGGTAGCTTCAGACTACATTTTATGCCTTTGTTATAGTTTTTACAGAGGGTGGGAATACAGTTTTACAGTTTTTTTTTTATCCTGCAAAAAAAAACAAAAAAAAACTTGGAACTACACAAATAGTTTGTAATGAATATTAAATGAATATTTTTATTTCTCTCATAAAAATAACTTGTCTGTAGCATGACTAATGCATAACATTGGCTGCAGCACTAAGATTAACTAAAATGATAGATATTACAGTGTACTTATCTTTACAACAAAAACAGTCTGTTCTTACTGCTTCAAAAAGGGTTAGAAGGTGAATAACAGGTACATGTGGCTGGCCAAATGCGTAACAAGTATGATCACGTCCATGAAAGCAAAAGTTTTGGCGCTTTGATCGTCTGCAGCATTCAGGTAATTTCTAACAAAACAACAAGGAAGAAAAACATCAGAGTGCGTGATCTCGATAAGCACCTGTTACTGCCAGTTGATTTGGAAAAGGTAAAAGTTGTTTCAAAGTCAAATCAAACTTAAATAAAAAAAAATATTTAAGCATAAACCTATTCAAAACCATAGCTTATCCTAAAGGTCACACTGCAAAGTGTGAAATTGCAACATTTGCTGTCAGTGGGAGATAGTAATGATGGAGATAACAAAGAAACTGGACAAGTTTGGCTCGTTTGATTAGTTCCAGCTAGAACTTGACAGAACAAGAATGGATAGGGCTGTTGCACCTGAAAGGAAAATAAAAGCACAGTGGAGAGGTTTTGTGAATAATGCTCAGACTAGTATATAATTTATCTTATCAAGCAGTGTTGAGTAATGATAGTTTGTGCCAGTGTTGCAGTCAAGACTACCTACGTAACGACCTAACCTGAGTCAAGAACGATCAAGACAAAGGCAAGATCAAGACCAAGGCAGACAGCCCACGCTTCCTGTCAAAAAATTAGTTTGATTGTAGTTGTTTCATCTGACCTGCGGCCGCCTGTCTTGGACACTTGGGTAAAGAGAGGGTTGGAGCTCTCCACCGACCACTACCTTGTGGTGAGTTGGCTCGATGGTGCCAACTCACCACTCAGTTGTGATTCTTGATAAGTACCAGGGGTGGACACTGTCAAGTTAGAAGCTGTCATGCTGAAGGAGTCCGATTAGGCGGGACTCCAGAAGCAGCTGATGTGTACCAGCAGTCAAAGCGGCGGGTGTCTCCGTTGGTCTCTAAGTCAAAAACTCTGGCGTGGGAAGAGTTCGGAGAGGCCACAAAGAAAGATTTCCGTACGGCTTTAAAGCAATTCTGGTCCACAATCCGGTGTCTCTGGAGGGCGAAGCAGTGCAGTACCAACACTATTCATAGTGGGGGTGGTGTGCCTTGACTCCGGACATTGTGTGTGTCAGTGGGCGGAGTACTTCGAAGACCTCCCTAATCCCACCAACATGTCTTCCATCGAGCAAGGGTTAGGTTGTCCCATCTCTGATGCTGAGGTCACAGAGTTGGTTAAAAAGCTCCTCTGTGGCTAGGCCGCAGGGGTGGATGAGATTCGCCCTGAGTAACTTAGTGCTCTGGATGTTGTGGGGCTGTGTTGGTTAAAGCCACTCTGCAACATTGCGTGGACATTTGGGGCAGGTCCCCTGGATTGGCAGACTGGGGTGGTGATCCCCCTATTTAAAAAAGGAGACTGGAGGGTGTGTTCCAACTACAGAGGAATCACACTCTTAAGCCTACCTGGTAAGGTCTATTCCGGGATTCTGGAAAGGAGGGTCTATCGGATAGTCGAATCTCGGATTCAGGAGGAGCAGTGTGGTTTTCCTGGCTGTGCAACACTGGATCAGCTCTACACCCTCAGCAGGATCCTGGAGGTTGCCAAAACCAGTCTAAATGTGTTTTGGGGATCTGGGGAAGGCATTCTGACGCATCCCTTGGGGGGTCCTGTGGGGGGCCGGTGTCAGAGCCTGTTCTGCATTGCCGGCAGTAAGTCAAACTCGTTTCTGGTGAGGGTTGGACTCCGCCATGGTTACCCTTTGTCACCTATTCTTTTCATAACTTTTATGGACAGAATTTCTAGTTGCAGCCAAGATGTTTAGGGGATCCGTTTTGGTGGCCTTAAGTTTGCGTCTCTTTTGTTTGCAGATGATGTGGTTCTATTGGCTTCATCAGGGCGTGATCTACAGCTCTCACTGGAGCGGTTTGCAGCCGAGTGTGAAGCAGAAGGGATGAGAGTCAGTGCCTGCAAGTCTGAGACAATGGTCTTGAGCCGGAAAAGGGTAGAGTTCCTTCTCTGGGTTCGGGAGGATCTTCTGTCCTTAGTCGGGGAGTTTAAGTATCTTGGGGTCTTGTTCATGGGTGAGGTGAAGATGGAGTGGGGGATCAACAGGCGGATTGGTGCGGCATCTGCTGTTAAGCGGGCCCTGTATCGGTCCGTTGTGGTGAAGAGAGAGCTGAGCCAAAAGGCAATGCTCGATTTACTGGTCGATCTATGTGTCTATGGTCATTACCTCTGGGTCATGACCGAAAGAATGTGATCCCGGAAACAAGTGGCCAAAATTAGTTTTCTCCGTAGTGTGTATGTGCTCTTCCTCAGAGAGGGTGAGGAGCTCAGTCATCTGAGAAGGACTCGGAGTAGAACCGCTGATCCTCCACGTCGAGAGGAGCCAGTTGAGGTAGTTCGTGCATCTGGTTAGAAGATCCAGGGGGAGTCTTAGGACACGCTGGGGGGACTGTTTCTTGGCTTGCCTGGGAACGCCTTGGTTTTCCTACAGAGGAGCTGGCCCAATTGGCTGGGGAGAGGGATGTCTGGACCTCCCTACTGAAGCAGCTACGTACCACCGTGACCCAACCCTGGATAAGCGGAAGAAGATGGATGGATGGATGGATGGATGGATGGATGGATGGATGGATGGATGGATGGATGGATGGATGGATGGATGGATGGATGGATGGA
>NW_015150670.1:606281-609219 GCF_000732505.1 Cyprinodon variegatus
TTTTGAAACAGATTGATGAATTAGGGTTTTTAAGTCTCTTCAATTTTATTACATTTCAAATCAGTTTATATATAAAGCACTAATTAATAAACACATGTCATCTCAAGGTACTTTACAAAAACAATTCAATCAGATAATACAGTCAGATTGGTGAAACCTTTTATATCTAAGGAAAAACAAGACTTATATCCAGAGGCGAATTTAGGAAATTTGGGCAGGCAGGGGGCCCTCTGAATTGACAACACATAACACAGACCCATTATATAGATAGAGAAATTTTAATAGAATAGACATACATTATTTGTTCTAGGTTGTGTCCCTCTCTTCTTGTTGTTTTCCTCTCTGTTTTTTACTCAGCTGACTTTTCATGCTGTGTCAAAAGGAATGACAATTTTTTTCCAAGCACTAAGCTCACTTAGCTGATTGCTCCTTCCTGTGTTTCCAAAAAGGTGACGGCAAAAGTAAATAACCCAGTCCTTCTTTTCACTGTAGACAAGCCATGATCTGCTTATCTGTTCTCCATTTGTCATTTGAATAAAATAATAGCTGGAAATAAATCTGCGCCTGTTTCGATTTTTTGGAAAGATCCTGTCCTTCACCTGGAGTGGTCCTCTCCGCACTATTGACCTGCGTGCTCGATCAGACAGCTTCTTTGGCCAGAGTGCTGAGTCATATTTCAGAAGTACACTGCTCTCTAGCTGAGTGGATGATGCTGGACTCTCGCAGTCTGGTGGAACAACATCAATATGAAAGCTTGGCTGGAAATCCCGTAATTTTCTCTGTTGCAGCCTATCTCTGTCTCATACTGAAAACAGTCACATATAAAACACAGTATAAGTATATTTACTCAATTGCTAAAGTAGAAATTTGAGAATGTCATGGAACTTGAATTTTGTCTATGTCATTGTAAGTCACATATATATGATAAATGTCACAGGGCACATACAAATATGACAATAGCTTAAACTACTGAACAGTAAATTATTTAATCTATAATTTACTCGACCCTCAACATCCACAGCTGTACACAATAACACCAAAGCCAAAGCAATGTTAATACAAAACTGTAATACAGAGACGTTGGTAATAACTTCCTTATGTTTTTTAATGAATAACTTAGATTATTAAGGACTAAAACACCTAAAACTAAAAGCTTGAGGTTTTCCTGAAGTTTAACATGAAAAAACACCAAAGACACCTAAATAGATTTTTCATCGTTTATTGCAAAAATACTCTATCAGACAGCTGCTTTAGCCAGAGTGCATCTTCCAGAAGTACACTGCTTACTAGCTGAGTGGATGATGCTGGACTAGCAAATACAAATGAAATTCAAAACTTACTTTAAAATGACCCATTTTCAATAAGGTCAAACAATACTTATCAATACAGGGAGGACGTCCCCTACGACGGTTTAATACGCACCAGTAGTTCATCTACAAACGACAGACCCTCCTCCACAGGTGCCAACGTCACCGCTGAGATTGCTGCTGCTGCTGATGTTAGCCGCTGCCGCAGTGAAGAAGCCGAAATCAGTCATTGTCGGTAACTTTGAAAGCAGCTTCCTGCGCTCCTCCTTTTTTCTCTGCTTTTCAGCACTGCTAGGGTAGCTTCGTTTCATCTTTCTTTTCTTTTCCTCTCTGCTCTTCTCTGCTTGTCTTGTCTCTGTGTGCAGTCTGTTTACAATTGGTTTGCTTCATGGGTCTGGACCTTTTCTGTACATGCGCAGCAAATGGACCGATCCAATGTGTTGGACACTCAAGAGGGGGACCCCAAGACACACTTAATATAAGAATTCTAATGCAAAAAGAATTTTATCAAAACCATAATTAATGTACACAAAAAAGTAATAGCTGTGTTAACCATACATTTAAAATAAGTTTTATGGGGCCTCCAAGGAACTTGGGGCCCTAGGGAACTGCCTATGTTTGCCTAATGGTAAGACCGCCCCTGCTTGTATCTTTAACTGGTAAACATCAAATATCACAACTAAAATTACTTTATAAACATCATCATAAAGACTGGATTTAAGACCGTTCTTCTAATGTGACATTTTGTTTTCCAAATATAGGTCAAGCTGATAGCTTAGTTAAAAAAAGGTCTGGAAAAAACTAAAACCTAGCAGGGGGATAAACAAGGTGGGACATGATGATGCAGATGGCTAAGTCAGAGCTTGGATTTCTATGAGGAGGTTTGTAAGAAGAAATTAGTCGTTTAGAAGGAAAAGGAAAGGAGGTGTAGCTGTGTAAAATCAGCTAATGATGAGCATTGGAGAAGATAAAGGCGAGTTGATTGTGCTTCTTTCTCTGGTGAACAGAGATAAGGATCATTGATGTCGGAGGGACAATACCACAGGAGACAGATAGACTGCTCAGACCCTCCCCTCATCAGACAGCGTGACTTTGTTCTGAAGAGACGGCATGCTAAGTGTTGGACAGGAAATCAAAGAGCAGTCTTTACGCAGATCAGTGCACGTCTTTGGTCCACAGCCAGTTTGTGACTACAGATGTGTATGTGTTGGTGTATAGCCAGGTTTTTGTTACCTTGTGGGGACAGTGTAAGGCTAATTTCCCAGGAATATGCTACTTTGTGGGGCCTCACAGGTACTTTTGGGGACCAGTTAACTGATCCCAATGGAAAACTGTTCTGATCTTGGGTTGGGAGTTAAGTTTAGGCATAAGGTATGAACTGAGTTTAGGTGCGGTATATGTTGGTAATGGTTAGGCTTAGGGTCTGGGTTAGTCCATAGAAATGGATGGGAAATAATTGAAAGTCAATACTAGGACCTCTTGAAGATTGTTGGACATATGTGCGTGTGTGTGTGAGGTGGGTCTTGGGGAGGATAAGTAGCTGAACAATGAGAACCTCCAAAACAGGATCCCTCTGTTTCCTGATGCCCCTTTAAACACACACACACACACACACACACACACACACACAC
>NW_015150670.1:610562-641675 GCF_000732505.1 Cyprinodon variegatus
CAGTGATGGCAAAATTAAACAGTCACAATTTGTGTGGGTGGAATAAAAACACACAGCCCAGAGTCCTCCTTAAGTCTGATCATGATCGACAACGTCAAGTAGAGCGGTAAGAGTAAGAGCGTGAGAGTTGAATGCGGGAAAATCAGAGAGCGACGTTCTGCCTAGCTTACTAGAAATAGATAATCACACTTTTCCTAGGTGCGCCTTTTGCTGAAAATTTATTTTAAAAAAATGGAAGACCAACTCCAGCATTAGCATTGAAAGAAAACATTTTAAAAGAGGAGAGGCATTTTAAGGTTGAGAATTATCAGTGCTACCTATTGTAAAGAAATCAGATGTAGGACCCATTATTCAGGCGAGACAGACAGTGGGAAAATTAAAGCATTTATTCTAAAATAACAGATGCAGGATGCAGAGATGAGGATTTGTGGATCGGCAGCAGCTCCGGGAGGAGGTTAGGGCAACCTCTCACTTGTACTCTCGTGGATGGAGAAACACAGGTATGTGACCACAATAGTCTGGCGGAAGGTGATTATCAATACGCGTCACTTACCTGGTTTAACAATTCAATCCATTGTCTCAGAATGAGGCAGGAAGCAGCCAAAGGGCTGCCAACAAGATGCGGCAAGCGCCACCCAAAGTGAACCAGATTCCGTAGCCCCAGGGAACAGGCAGGAGTCTGCGCCAGGTCAGGGAAACAGCTCAGAACAGGACAGTTCTGACATCCAGGAGTCTGCAGCCTGGTCAGGGGCTTTGATCAGGACTGAAACAGACAGATCCAGGGTTCCAGAAATCCATGCAGCGTTAAGTCTGGTTCAAGGTTGCTTGAGTCCAACAGGGAATTCAGGTAGAAACGTCCAGATGGAAACAGGCAGGACCAGTAGTTGAAAGGCATAACTAGACATGACATCAGGAAAACTATGAAACTTTAAACTAGCTCCCTCCACTGAGCCAAAATAGGAGCAGGGTACGCTCAGGGGAGAAGAGCCAGGACTACGGAACATTAAACTAGCTCCCTCTGCCAAGCCAAAACAGGAACAGGGCATGCTCAGCGGACAAGAGCCAGGATGTGATTAGAAAATACCAAGACAAGACTGAAAATCCTCTCTAAACACTGGCCTTCAAGAATGAGCACATGAACCATGGAAATCAGCCATGATCTTCAACTAAGAACTCAAACGAGCAAACAAAAATCATCAATGATCTGGCCCTGATAGCTGGGCAGAACAAAGCAGAAGGAGCAGGTGGACACGATAAACGCTAACCAGTGAGCGGGGAGGGTTCGGCAGGTGAGCAAAGCAAGCAACTAAATCAGCTTGTGGCTGTGATCATGACACCTATGGGTGACTGACTGTAAGGAAACAAACAGGCTGTACTGGTAGAGATATTTAATTTTTACGCAGGACATGACATGCACTTGGGTGTCGTGTCTTTAAAATCTGACTAAAGAAGTAAACAAACCGGACATGTAACAATGCGAAACAGCAGCATAGCGGCATACAGGTATGCTATATGTGTGTGCTATGCTTGTCACAGCTTTCAGTATCAATCCATCAATTTTCTGACATGCTTAATCCCAAGTGGGGTCGCGAGGGGTGCTGGTGCCTATCTCAAGGCGAGAGGCGGGGTACACCCTGGACAGGTCGCCAGTCCATCGCAGGGCAACACAGAGACAAACAGGACAAACAACCATTCACGCACACACTCACACCTAAGGAGAATTTAGAGAAGCCATTAACCTAACAGTCATGTTTTTAGACTGTTGGAGGAAGCCGGAGTACCCATGGATAGCCATGGATAGCCAGCAACTGCTCAACCAGCAGTTGTTTGTAGCTGTGACATGCTAACAGACTAAATATGTGATTTGTCATCAGATTGGTCAAGAACCAAATTTTTAGGTAATTATATATTACTGGTAATTTCATAACTTTCATACATCATGTTGGTTAATTTACTTATCCATGTCTCAAAAGTGTGTCTTTGCTCAGAACCCTGCCTCTGTGGACTGTTCTTTGCAGAGTCTGATGTGAATTTCAGTTTTCAAACATACGCACATACTGTGCTTAAGTATTGTTTACACGTCCAGTGTATTTCCTGCTTAAGTCAGCCCTCTGACGTCAGGATTCAGCATCACATCTACAAGCCACAGTCACTTTGAAAACCATTGGGGACAATAGGGTTGACCTGCCTCTTGATAAGCAGTGCCGGAATGACACCACAGCCCACAACAACAAGGTCCGGGAGATAAAAATCTCATAATTACTGTCACATTTCTTGTACAGCAAGAGTTGGCATTTCAAGGGTATGATGAGAGTAAGGATTTTGAAAACTATTTTAGAATTGAATCTATTAATCTGTGCTGTCTTTTGGATTCAGAGTTTGTTTTCATGGGCACAGCCAGCAAAATCCAGAACGACCTGATTTGCTCAGTGATGGACGTCATGATTGTAGCTATGATGATTATGTGAGCATAAATGAGGCAGCTCCTTCTAATTATTTAAATTTTCACATACCTAGAAGTTCTGGGCAAAGAGGAGGAGTAGCAACAAGCTTTCAGTCTGACTTACTGATTACTCCAAAGCAGTTAATAATTACAACTCTTTTGAACATTTAACCCTTAGTTTCCCTCATTCAAATTGCAAAGCAAGAAAACCTCTTATTTTTGTAACTTTGTATCGTCCACCATGTCCTTACCTGGAATTTTCTGATGAGTTTTCAGAATTCCTTTCTGATTTGGTATTAAATACTGACAGGGTCATCATAGTGGGGGATTTTAACATCCATGCTGACATTGAAGGTGATAGCTTAAGAGCAGCCTTTAACGCTATCTTAGATGCTATTGACTTTGTTCAAAATGTGAATAGTCCCACACATTCTCATCTTCATACTTTGGACCTTGTGCTGACAAATGGCATAGAATGTGAAGAAATAACAGTATTTCCTCAGAACCTTGTCCTCTCTGACCACTTTTTAATAGCCTTAAGGATTACTTTATCAGAGTTCTCCTCCCCCAAAAGAAGGTTTCACTTTAGCAGATCATTATCAGAAAGTGCAGTTATAAATTTTAAAGAATCTGTTCAACTTTCTCTCTCCACTTTGTCACTGAGCAGTGCTGCAGAGTGCAAAAGCTTAGTTTACTCCCTTTCATGGGTTGATGATTTTGTTGATGGGGTTGCTAGTTCTCTGCGTACTGCCTTAGACAATGCAGCCCCTTTGAAAATGAAAAACGTTAAAAATAGAACACTTTGAAGCAAAATGCTAGGAAACTGGAGAGAAAAATTGTGCTCCTTAGGCCTACGGTAATCCTATCTAGTCTGGAAAAATGTTTACTGCTGTATAAGTGGACACTTTGTAAAGCAAGTGCAGCATATTTCTCCTCAATAATAGAGAAGAATAAGAATAATCCTAGATATTTTTTTTATTACAGTTGCCAAACTCACCCAGAGCCATAGCTCTGTTTAACTGTCCATTCCACCTGCTCTTAGCAGTAATGATTTTATGGAATTCTTTATAAATAAGATTGATCTTATTAAAAATAAGATCATTATCCTCTATCTACGATTGGTTTATCTCTGGAAGGCGAGGCAGGATCTGAGGTAGCCATAGAATCTGAACTGGGTTTAGACTGCTTTGATCCAGTTGAACTTTCAGAGTTAGCATAGTTATTGCCTTCATCAAGTCTTCAACTTGTATGTTAGATCCAGTTCCAACCAGGTTATTTAAGGAGGTTTTCCCTTTGATCTCCTCCTCCATTTTAGATGTGATTAATCTATCTCTGTTACAAGGATATGTACCGAAGGCTTTTAAGGTTGCTGTAATTAAACCTTTGCTTAAGAAACCATCTCTTGACCCAGATGACTTGGTCAATTATAGACCTATATCCAATCTTCCTTTCTTATGTAAAGTTCTCGAGAAAGTAGTTGCCTGTGTGACCACTTGCACCATAATGAACTTTTTAAAGAGTTTCAGTCTGGCTTTAGAGCTCATCATGGCTATGAAACAGCTCTGGTGAAAGTCGCTATTGATATTGTCATGGCCTCAGATAATGGACTTGTATCTGTACTTGTCCTGTTAGTCTCAGTGTTGTATTTGATACGGTTGATCATATATTATTTTTGAAAGATTTGAGAATTTTTAGGAATTAAAGGAACAGTACTAGACTGGTTTAAATCTTATCAATCTCATCGATTTCAGTTTGTTCAGGTTAATGGCAAATCTTCCTCATGCTCAAAGGTTACCTATAGAGTACCACAGGGATCAGTGCTAGGACCAATTCTCTTTACTATATGTACAGTATATATATATATGCCTATTATATTAATTACAAGAATGTATTGATGGCATAAAAACCTGGATGACTCTTAACTTTCTGCTCCTGAATGCAGACAAAACAGAAGTTATATTCTTTGGACCAGAGAAAAAGAAGCTGATTAATCTGCTAGCATCTTACACCCTACAGTTATGTGCTGGATTGTCTCTTTGCACAGTCTGCACCTGGGGTCTTGTCCAATGTGGTAAATTTGGGCCTCTTTTGCTTTGGTGCTCACGGCCTGTTCCTGTGCAGCCATGATTAGCTCTTCTGTGCTGTCCTTCAGTCTGGCTTTGTCTAGCCATTGGTAGGATTTCCTGATACCTCTAGCACTTCATCTTTTATTCCCATTGTCTAAGACATTCACTGAGCACATCATCTGTTGGAGCCTTGTCCTTGATGTACTTATGGATCTTGGATGTTTTATCCTGAATAGTGGCTCTCATGCTCACAGGTCCTCAGCCTCCTTCCTTTCAGCTAGTGTACCCTCTCAGTCTGCTGGATTTGGGGTAGTACCCTCCGTGCATTGTTAGGAGCTTTTGTGTCTTAGCACCTGTGGCCTGCATCTCATCCTTTGGCCAGCTTATTATTCCTGCAGGGCATCTGATTACTGGTAGAGCATAGCTGTTTATTGCTCAAGACTGTTTGCCATTGAGCTGGCTTCTTAGGACCTGCCTTACTCATTGAAGGTATTTGGCCGTAGCCGCTTTCCTTGTCACCTCTTCAAGGTTGCCATTTGCTTGTGGGATTCTGAGGTACTTGTAACTGTCCTCAATGTCTGCTATTGTTTCTTCTGGGAATGAGATCCCCTCTGTGTGGACTATCTTCTCTCTCTTAGTCATCATCCGACCACACTTCTCTAGTCCGAATGACATCCTGATGTCTGTGCTGTTGATCTGGGGGATATGGATCAGTGAGTCAATGTCTCGCTCATTCTTAGCATACAGCTTGATGTCCATGTAGAGGAGGTGACTGATGGTGGCCTCGTTCCTGAGTCAGTGTCCGTAGCCAGTCTCGTAGATTATTTGGATGAGGGGGTTCAGGCCTATGTAGAACAGCAGCAGGGATAGCGCATCTCCTTGGTATATGCCACATTTGATTGAGACTTGTGCAAGTGTCTTGCCATTGGCTTCAAGGTTGGTTTTCCACAACCTTATTGAGTTTGCAATGAAGGCTCTTAGGGTCCTATTGATGTTGTATAGCTTCAAAGATCCAATGATCGAAGTATGTGGCACTGAGTCATAGGCTTTCTTGTAATCAATCCAGGCAGTGCTCAGGTTAGTGTTTCGGGTTCTGCAGTCTCGAGCGACTGTTCTGTCTACCAGGAGCCTGTGTTTGGCACCTCTGATAGTTTTACCAATTCCCTTCAGAGCTGTGCTCATGTATTGTTCCATGTGCCCGCTTATCTTAGCCGCTATGATCACGGACATGAGGTTCCATGTTGTGGAGAGGCAAGATTATTGGCCGGTATGTGGATGGAACTGTACCTTTTAAGGGGTCCTTCAAGATCAGGATTTGGCGCCCTTTGGTTAGCCATTCAGGGAGGTTCCCATCTCTCACAGCTGGTTCATTTGTGCTGCCAAGCGTTCATGGATGAGTGAGAAAGTTCTTCATGCCTGAGACTCTTTGTTGGATGTCTGCCACTGTGATGGTGACTGGATTCTGTTCAGGGAGGTTGCTGAGGTCCTCTCTCAAAGCCACCAACCACTGTGCATCACATTTGTGTGTTGCCTCCTTCTCGCATATGGCTTTCCAGTACTGTTCTGTTTCCAGCCTTGGTGGGGCTGTTCTAGTATTGCTCCCATTATCCATCTGGCTTCATTGTCTCTCATGTACCTCTTTAGGCGGCTGGCCAAGGCTTGGAGCCTTTGTTTGGCAGTTTCTATTGCTTTAGGTATGAGTATCTGGTTGTACCTCTTGGCTACTTGCTTTTTCATCACACCTCTTAGGACCTCTGTCAATTGACTAACTTCTCTCCTTGTTGCCTTAATATTAGCCTTAGTTAATGGTTGAGATTGTACTAAATGAAAGCACTGTAGGTTCCATGGTTTGTACCTTCTGTCAACAGCTAAGTTATATGTGTTTTTTAAAAGCTAAAGAAAAAAATATTTTTCTCTTTACTTGTAAAAGAAGTAAAACACTTGAAGCTCCTTTGTTATAATCAGACAGCTCTTTTTGATAGAACACACATCAAAAGAGTTCAACAAAAAGAAAAAATATATATCTTACACCCTTCTGTGGTCATTTTTTATCCATGTAGAAGTGTCTGCATGTTCATTTTAGTTTGCAGCTACTGCTCTATGTCTTTACTGTAAAGGCTTTCAACAACCTTTTCTCTATTTTATAACTATTATTATCCCCTTTAGGTTTGCAGGCTGTTCAACCGCAGGACTCCCACAAGCACTTGATGCATGCACCACAGGCTGAAAACAAAGTCACTTTTCTTTTTTTTTCCCTCATCGGTTCCTTCACTTTTGCCATCTGCTGCTAGGAGACATTTGCTCTAAAACCAACTGTTTCAAAAAAAAAAAAAAAAAGTTTAATAGACAGAACCTGGGGTGTATCTACAGGGTTTGAACATGGTTTGTTGAGAGCTGTCAGTCTTCTAGATTGCTTTGCTTCCATCTCCTCCTTCCTCCCTTTTCTTGCATCAGCAGTTGAGGCAGTCAGAGGAGTGATACGTGGACAGCTAGTCATTAAGCTGTCAGAAGAGAGTCTATAGAGCAAAACTCTGCTGGCAGGGATGAATGTACAAAATTCACTTTTCGTATAAATCAACTGTCAGCTATCCTTCCTATTTTTTAAAAAGCCATTCTTATGTTAAAATCAAATACTGGGCTGGACAAATGTGGGTTCAATGAGTCACATGTAAGTATTGTTATTATGTAGTTGTAGTTTGAAACCCATGAAATTTTTTTTTTCTTTTAAGCAGGAAACTGCAATAGACATTTAACGAAGTTGAGGTAAATAAAGCAGCCGCACATTTAATGACTTTATCCAGATAATCTTTTCCCCAATCTAAAAATGGCACACAACCAAGATGTAAACACCCATGCAACCCTGGGGGCCTTCATCATGTCTGAGCTCGCCTTCCTGCTTGGCATTAATCCATGACACTTCTTGTCTTAGATTTATATGTCTGTGTTTGTTACAGTGGTTTGGGACATGTTTTTAGTAGATGCAATGTGAGGCGGAATTGAAGTTCATGTGGGATTGAATGCGGTGATAACAAACATGTCTGAAGGTTGTGTTTTTTAAGGCAGGGATTCATTTAGTCCAACAGCCAGTTGAGAACCAACTTCTCAAAATTTGTGAAGAGTTTACACCTGTTGGAGCTTGTAGAGGCATTGATATGTTAGTGAAGGGTGTGTTTGTGTCGGTCTGCTTACATGCAAGAGTTTAGATCTGCAGCTGTAGAGGTGCTGAGGGTGGGCAGGAGTAACAGCTGTTTGGGGGTCTTTCAGTTGTTGCTTGTACCTTCTGAGTGAACACAGAGGACATACAATTTTATTCAGCATCAAACTTATCATGAAATGCATTTACTTATACTGAATAAATCTGAAATGTAAGACTCCGTTTTTATTTCTATGTCCTGGAAAATCCTTTCATACTCCTCTCATATTCTGATCAATAAATTGTTTTCATCATTGCGAGTCAGTGATGACTCCTTGAAAGATCCCACCTTTACTGGAAAATCCTCTGCAGCAAATACGTGCAATAAAATCATTTCACAACACTTGTGAAATAATTTTTTTTTCTGGTGTTGTCAAAGAACAATGCTGGCTGTACTTTAGCTGTGATGCAACATTTAAGTACTATCACATAATGTTTGAGATGTAGATCGAATAAAGACATTTAGTTCAGCTGTTTAATTACCATAACATGTAAAGATACAGGTAAATGGGTGTAAAAAGCAATACAAATGAATGTGTTATGATCTGCCATTTTGGTATTTTTGGTTCTGTTTATTTTTCACTTTGGGGTTTTCAGTTAGGCTTGGATTTATGTTATTCTGTTTTTACTGTTAAGACTTATCTTTTTTTAATTACTCCTTAGTCTTACTGTTCCTGCTTGGTGTTAGTTTTAATTATCTCATATTCAGCAGTACTTAGTCTTTGCTCTAGTTTTATGGCATTCACTGTTTACAGTTATCTTTAAGTTATATTTCCCAGATACTCTCCATTGTCCCCTGGTGTCACCTTCCCTTGGTTTTCTTCTAGATACTTCTATTCACACCTGCTCCATATAATCTCATTAGCCCATTCTTTGTTTGTTTCTCATATATGCACCACCTATGCAGTTCCTCATTTTTGGGTTCTTGTTGTTACTTTGCTCCCTGTGTGTTTTTCTCCCTGGCGTTTCCTAGTTTTTTGGTTTTCTGTATTTTGTATTTTTGCCTCTGTTGCCTTTGGAACTTAATTAAATCTGCAAGAACACATTTCTGCCTCCTCATCTCTGCAATTGGGTCTTCAACCAACCTTTAATGACTTCTATTTTAGTGATCTGTAATTTTCATTTTCCTTGAGATATAAACGTATATTACAAAAACGTCCAATTTCTTCGTCTAGTCTTTAGTGCGTGAAAGACATACCAACTCAGTAATCCACCTTAAACATGTCTAAAGATCTTAATTAATCAAGAAATGACTACTAGAAAATATACATTTTCCAAAGCTGTCAATCTCTACAGTTAGAGGAATAAATGAACAACACTGAACAATGAGGCTGTGACAAGCAACGCTGGAACAGGTCACACATCCCCTTTATGCTCACTGCTAAGTATGGTGGAGGATTTATGGTGCTGTGGGCCTGTTACAGGCCCTGCGAATTCTGTTAGAGAATTGCAGAGTTTTGAAACATACATAAGCATGGATTTTCATGGGTCTTTCATCAGGATAATGATCCCCAAAAAAAAAAAAAGCCCAAAAAGGGCAGAAGTAGTTCATCCGATTCAAGGTCCAGCTTCTTTGTTTCCATCTCAGTACATTATGAGCTAACTTTCTGAAATGTTGGAGAATGCTGAGCCAAGTTGGACTGGGAAATGATGGTTGTACATAGTCTCAGCAACAGAGGTAGTAAGTGTGGCTCATAAGATTTTGTTATGTTTATTTCTTATAGTGGTATTTCCTTACATTTAGAATGTACTCAAATAAAGTTTTGAAAAAAATATATAGTTGCTAGATCATATTTTAGGTGGATACAAATTTTGATGTTTCTGATTCAAAATAAGTCATATAATGGACCCAAATGAATTCAACAAATGCACAAAGGTTCCCTTAAATCAGTTTCAAACCTGTCATCACAAACTGACCATTAATGTATCTGTTGCAGTTTATCCTAAAATCATCAGGTCTTTTCAAGAAAATAACAAACAATGCTTCCCCCTACTGGTCATACATGTTTCCAATCAGCAGGCTTTGATCTGAATTCTCCAGTCTGTGTCTGTAAAACCTTTCGTGACTGTGAATCATTTGACTGTTACGTAATATAATCTGTTTTTGTAGAACATGCCTTTATGTCACATTGTCTGGGTGATGACAGCCTGTTAGAACAACTGTCCTCACTACCAGTTCTACTGGCTCACCTTGCCTCATTGAAAGCTAAAAAACAAGTAGAGCCATGGAGCAGCCTTACCAAATCTGTCTTTTCTGCTGGTGGTTTCACGTGTCTCAAGTTGCTTCCTGCTACAGAGCAAAACAGGCTGATTAAATTTGAACCCCGTGGCACATTTATCTGTTTCAACAGCTTCTGATGTATTTAAATTATCAGTGAAATGCTTGTTTTTACATGCAGACCGGTATGACTTTCTTAGACAGAGCTTTAATTTTCCATGACAAGTTTGTTATGTTGCACCATATTCTGTTTACAGTCAATCACCATGGGATGATTTTAAACAAAAGGAAACAGTTGTGATTTCTGGTTTTTGGGTAAGGATAATAACACCACAGAGTATTTAATGTAGAAAATCCTTTTAGCTTTTATAAAGAAGCTGGTAATGCTGCTGATACGATTCAGACTGATGGTTATTTTTTATATTTTACTCAATAAGTGGTTTTACTTTTTTTTAATCGGTTTATTAGTACTGATTTGTAGCTACAGTTATATAGGGAATCAGAAAAATCCCCCCAACCGAACAAAACATTTCTTTATTTTGGGAGGGGGTGGGAGTTGTATACTTTTGCTTTTTAAAAAGTTTAAAATTGTATACAACTCCTAAAATGACATTATTTTGATCTGTTTTTTGTTTATACCTTTGCATAAAAATGGGAAAGGCCAAAACCAAGATCAAACAAAGCTTAAATACATAAGATTACAATAAGACACAATAGACCTATCATCACTCAAGTACTGTCTCTTTAATTAAAAAAATACAAAATGGTGCAATAAATGTTTGGTTGATAAGATTTTAAATTGTTGTACTACCGCTGAAAGCTCTATATCTCATAGATGTTAAAAATAAATCAGAGTTCCCAGTTTTTTATTGATGCATGAATATTTTTATCTTATCTTGTGTGGTTGGATATATATATATATATATATATAGATATATATATATCTATATATATATATAGATATATATATAAAACTGTAACTGGAGTAATGTACCAAAAGTAATTTCCCTCTGGGATTATTAAAGTATGTTGGCAGTGCTGAAAACCCATGTAGCTAAGCCAAGAAACCCAATCCAACTTCACCAATTCTGTCAGAATGCAAAGGTCCAAGTTTCAGCAAGCAAATGTAAGATGTTCGTGCAAAGTTCTCAAAAGATTCAACCGAAATCCTACTATTTAAACAGCAACTATACCAAATTCTACACAAAACCTATGTGAATCCCTGAAGGAAATAAAAAGCAGATCTTCGATTGTTCTAGCATTTAGCAAAGAAAAAGCTAGTAATGCTTATTTACCAAAAATGAGGCTTAATCTGATTAAAATGCAGATAATAACAGGAAAAATAAGGACAAGAGTATGTGTCTTATACAAATATAAAAATTTGGTTTGAAATGTATATGACAATTAGGAAGGGATTAGGGAAACTTGAGAAGTGCCAGTAGTAATTAGAAATATTCATAAAATCTAAATATAAATCATAAAAAGATGCATGTATGAAAAGCTTCCTTTGTATGGGCTGACGTGAGTTGGTGGCGCCATCTTGGGGCGGTCGATAGTTTTGCTCAATGTAATGTGTTGAGCTAACCTGACAACAGCCAGATGCATGTCTCGCTCCGCCCAGCTAGGCGGAGTGAGACATGCATCTGGCTGTTGTCAGGTTAGTGTTGAGCAGGAACAGAATCAATTTTAATCAACTTTAACTCACGGAACATCGAAAACATTTTCACAGTTTGTTTTGTTTTTGTTTGTTTTTTCTGAATACAAACGAATGGTTCACTGCTTTTAAATTTTCTTAATCCAGTTAAGAGTAATAGAATATTCTGATAGGATGGATGTAAGCACAGTGTAGTGGGAAAAAGTATTCAACTATTTGCCCCATTTAAATAAACGCAGATCGATTGATACTCAGTCTGCACTTTATTTTTATCTTTGCAAAGAGAGAACAGTTTATCATATGACCCGTATTGCACTGTAATCAGCCCTGTTCTGATTTGGACCACATTCATTCCCCTTACTTAAAAGAATGGAAAGTAGTCGGAGTCAAAACAAATTACAGACGCTTTGGTTAAACAGTAAGCAGGGAAATTGTGTGGTCTTGCAGGTGAAACTAACTGAGTGAAAATTTTTAGAGTGAGTAAATAGCACAAATGAATATATGAAATAAGGGAAATCGAAATCTTTCGACAACACACAGCCACTCATAACTTTTCTATAATTTTTGTATTACTATAACAGTCCATGGATTCAAACAAAAATACGCTGCACAGTGCTTAGGCATCTTTCTTCTGTTCTGGTTAAAATAGCAGGTGAGGGTAGCAGGTCGGCCTCCCCAAGATGGTACCTGTAATTTCTTTGCCGCGACAGTCAATGTTGGGTCTACTCTTATATGTATGTCTGTGCTTTTGGCAGCTAATCTGCACAGGGCAGCAACTTTTCTTTTTTAGCCATTGTCTAAGCCATATACCCACATAGTTCTAAAGGCATTATTTTATCATATAATTAGCCTATATGGTACTCTAAGAGGCCTACAAAAAGCATGATATAGGACCTTTGATGCTTATGACTTTTGCTCTATTTATCACCTTAGAAATGCTGACATTGTTTTGCAGTTTTCAGTCTTTTATTGTTTTCTCTCATGACAATGTGAAAGCCTTATGCCAGAATGGTTAACTTTGAATATTAGAAGGCTAAAATTAAAAGCCATTCAAGTGCTGTGCTGGAATTCCAAATAGAACACATAGACACATTCATGAAGGTATAAGGGAACGATTGACAGTGAAGACTTAGCTTAGAAATATATCCAAAAAGAGACAAAGAAAAACAGTAAGATGACTTTAAAGATGCAGATTGACATCATGTTAAATGGCTTCACTGACAAAAAGCTAACCAATGATTGAAAAAGCTTTCAAAATTATTGTAATAACACCAAGCACACAGTAAACTACTTGAGAGAGAAAGGTTGTCAGGAAAGTAAATCTAAAGGAATAACAAAACACATAACTCTAAATAAAGACAACTAAAATGAATCAAAAAACCTCTAAAGAAGGGAGCAGACATTGTACAACAAAGAAACAAGACCCGAAATAAAAGATTCACAACAGGAACCACACTTTATACACTCTGAAAGGTGTGCAATACATCTGAATAATAAACAGATAATAGGCTCCATTATTTTATTGTAATAGTCTCTAGTTTACAAAAGGGGTATAGAGCTGTCATGCACACACTCCCATAAAATACAGTCTGCGCCAGTCAGTTTGAAAATCTAAATAAAATAATGTAGGGACAAAAATCCTTCATTCTTTAAAGAGTTAACATCAAAACATATCAGTAATCATATGTAATTTTTCACAGAGAAAAAAAATATTTAAGTAAAGTTAAGTTGAAAACCTGAATTTTTTTGCTAGCCCCTCATTATTATACTCCAAATATGTAATCTGTAATATGTATGTGCAAATAAGACAGACACACATTTCCAAACTTCACGGTCAACACAAAATCCAAAATGTTTTCACATATTCAGAAGTCAAGCAGCACAAAGTGACCATTGCTCATCCAGAGCATCCTTCACTTTGATTTCTGAGACAATCTGAAAACACAAAGGCAGCTGTGAGCATAATTATGCAGCCTCACAAATTCTTTTGAAACAGAGAGAACAATGTGCTTCCAGCAAAGGCAACTGCTTATATTCACATTTATCTAGTTCTGGTTAATTCACCTCCTGATTTCCTAAGCTGTGTAAAATAAAAAAATAAACATATAGCATATCAGGTGTCTTCAAAAGGTGACAGTCAAATATCTGCATAAGGAAGCTTACTGCACATGCAACTTTGCTGTCGCTTGAGACAAAATAAGAAAGAGCATTTTTTTTGTATAAGAGTTTTAACCTATGTCAAAGGGGTTTGACTCACCCTGTTAACAGATTTCTGCATAGTCTAACACTGCTTCAGCCACAATGTCCATAAAATAATTTTACAGTTTAGGAAAAAAGAGGCAAAAGAGAGAAACTGTATCTTTAATATAAATGTGGGAGAACAGCCAACATTTATACATACAAGTTGACATACACCATCACAGGCATGAATGTCATACAAAGCTGGCTGGTTTATTAATTTATTTAAACCATTCTTTTTGCAGGCTGGGATTAAAATTCAGCGTTGCAACATCGTCAGACCAACTATACCCACTTACTCATGCAGGGTGATGGGGGAATTGCCCCTTATACCCAGCTCTCATTGAGAACATCCAGAGACAGACAGCCCTAGACCAGTCTCCAGTCTATCACAAGGTGACATTTACACACACCCTCAAACCTAAGGGCGATCTAAGTCAGACTAATTAACCTATCATTCTTGTTTTTGTGGACCATGGAAGAATACCCAGAGAGCACCCAAGCATGCAGGGAGAACATGCAATGACATGCAGAAGATTCCTGGTCAGAATTAGGACCTTATTTTTGCAGAATAACAGTGCACCGCTACTGCTTTGCCATACAACTACAGCATTGATATCACTCCGAGTTACGCTTTCTGTGTCAGTACTAGTTTTTGTTTCTCAATTAAATAAGGCGCAGATTTGGCTTTATTAGCCAGGATTATGTGCATAAAAAAGGAATCTGTCCACAGTGTTTGGGCATTTAGTATAAATATATAAAGCTATGTGCATGTACAACTGTTTTTATGAAGAATAAGAAAACAAAGGCAGGCTGAAGTCAGGCAAATATGCTTATTTAGTTTTACAGCAGAGTAGCTGACTGCTTAGCATGTAAGCTGTTCATGAACATCCTTACAGCCTGGTTAAGGATGTGCAGAAAGAAAACTTGTAAATGTCTTCCTCTGGTTCACAACTGTGCAGGGGCTAATAAACAACATATTTTAAAATTTATCTATGAAGATTATGATTGAGGTAAGGGGGGATTATGGCTAGGAAATTGTAAAATTCCTGGAAATGGAGGCAGCCTAAGAACATTGCATGTGTTTCCAATACTTATCATCTCCACTGACCAACATGTTAAAGGGTTGAACCTGAAAGTCAAACTGACAGCACAACCTCTGATGAGCTCTGTAAATAAGTTCCAAGACAGTAGTAAGTCGATCCTTAAATTTAAATATAACATGAGGATGTCATTATGGTAAAACTAAAGTTCTCCATCCTGAAAAAGTTCCACACCCTTGAAGCCAATACACATTCACTATTTAGAACAGGACATCAAGAGTCACACTTACTTCAAAGAAGGGGGGTTGTGCTTCAATAAAAACTATTATAACTTTTTCCTAGGTTTTTAATACACAACTAAACACTGCATGACATGAATTGGTGTGACTGAAACGTTTACCTTCCTTTATCTATTCCAAAACCAGTCTTGACAAAAAACAAAAACAAGAGTCAATGTTTTTATCAATCATTTCCACGAATGTCCAACTTTTACTTTAGGTGAGGAGTTTTAGTGGATATCTCCTTTGACCATAAAGCTTTTCTCCAAAAAGATGTGGCTTTCCAATCAGCAGCTGAAATTTTCGGTATAGGTTGAATGTGTTGAGTTTGGAGCGGAGGCTACCCTCTCAGTCCACTAGGAGGAAAAATACCACTTTACTGTCAGGAATGATTGCGGTGCAACATCTTTATTGGTTTTGTTTTTGCATGCTCAGGTCTTGGTGGTGCCATAGTCATTTCTGTCATCATCTGCAATAGCAGATGATGGACTTTTTGTTTTTGGGTAAGTTTTCATTTTGGGTTCTCAGTCATGCTTCATTTTATGTAATTCTATATTGTCAAGATTTATTTCATTTTTGAATTCTTAGTTTTACTCTTCTTCGTCACATCTTTTCAGCATTTTCGCTATTATTTATTCATTGGTATAGTTCTAGTTAGTTTTTTTTTTTCTTAGTTTGTTTTCTATGGCTTCAGTTATCTAGTTCATTCTCTTATCCTCTAGTTTTACCTTGTTTATTCATTATTTATAGTCATTAGTTTTATTCCCATTTAGCCTTATTTAAGTTATTTTGTAGTTACAGTTAAACCTTGTTTTCCCTTTTTACTCTTTGTTGCCCCCTGGTGCCCCTTTCTTTTCCCCTTAGCTCCTTTCTTGCTGCTTCTGTCCACACCTGCTCCCAATTAACTGATTACTTCACTCCTTGTTCTGACTCCCATATATACTCCTCTGCTGCAGTTCCTCTGCGCTGGATTCTCTTAATTTCTTCTTGTATGTTTTCTCCTGAGCATCTCTAGCTTTTGTTCCCAGCCTGTTATTTCTGGATTTATGTTTTTTTTACCATCTACTTCACCATTAAAACTGCAAAAACTGCTTCCTCAACTCTGCAATTGGATCCACAAAAAATCCACCAACCCTGACAGTTTTCTGAAAATTATAAACAACTTCCTCTGTTTTGGATCAGATAAGAGAAACTTAGACAATGTTGGGTTCTCATTCTGGACAATGACCTTGAATAACCATCAAAACTGGTTATGGAATAGATAAATCAGGGGAGAAAAATATAAAATAATATACATAGTAAAGAAATGAGGACTTTATATTGAAAACCTTTCAAAAGAATGCGCTCAATTCTGCTTCAGTTCTTCCATTGTGAAAAAGAATAGTTTAAATAAGTCTTTATAAGAATCATAATAAAGATGAGATTCATGCTCGGGATGAGTGTATGTTAACATTTTGGAAATAACCAAATGTGAGCAGATAGATTAAACAGCCATTTTTAGCTCTAAATGCCTTTCTTTATTTGAATTTTTTTACCCGTGTTTCAATGGTTACCCTACGTGGTGGAGGCTCTTCGATGCTTCGGTTGGACACAAGGTCCTGCAGCTGTAGAGCTCCTCCACCTATAAAACAGAAAGCTGGACACACTGGAGCGGAGCAATCCATGTGTCCCTCCCACAAGACACGCAGGGAGTGGGCATCGTAGAAGGTAACCTGTCCTTTGTCACAGTCCAAACAGACTCCGAGCCGTGGCGGGAGGGGAGCAGTGTGGGAGTGATGCTTGCTGCTGTAGCTGCTGCTTTGGGAGTGCAGTACTGCCTGGCTATGGCTCTCACTCTGACTCTGAGAGGGACCATTTCCTTTAGGAAGGAGGATCTTACCCATGCCAACTGTGAGGAAACAGAAGGGAGGGGAATCCTGGCCATCTTCAGCATCGCTGTCATGGCCACTGTCTGGGTCACAGCTGAGAGAGGGAATGACAGGTGAAGCAAGGATGAGAAATTTCAGTAAGATAGGATGAAACTGATCAACTATCTTAGTTTTAGTCAGGAAATATACATCTGAAAATGTTTTCTATTCTTAAATAATACACAAATAATCCCCTCACATCTAAAAAACAAAAACAAAACAAAAAAAACCTTATTGTACCTTTACACATAGTGTACACTTTACACAGAGTGAGGCCAAGTATGTGTAAAGGTTCACAGTTCTTAATGCTGCAACTTTGACTACTTCTAGAACTACTTAAAGTAGGTAAGGTACGTGTCTGGCTGTCAGCCTCCTCCTGGAAGCAGCTCCTTGTTGTGTCAGCATCTCTGTCTGTCTTAAACACTAGTCATTCCTTTTAAAAAGGTTGCTAAATATTTTAATGTTGAGTTCTATACTTTGAAGACTCAATTTCTAGCATTTGCATGTGTGGATGAAGGAAAATGAGAACTGTTAATATTTTTTTAATAAGACCAAGTATATAAATAAATGGCCAAATTAAAGGCTGGAAAAATGTCTGGTTTGGTATCCACAGAGCTGTTAACATTTCATAAGTTCAAATTCACTCACAGTTTTTTCCTTTTTGTCATTTAAAATTAAAAAATACATTATTAAGCTTACTTTACTCCCAACCATTTGGTGTCATTATTTTTTATTATTTATACCTTTGTGTAATTTAAATTTCTCCCTAACCCTCACAAAGAGCAGGGAACAAAGCAGACAACTCAAGATCTGGCCTGAAGAGGCCATTAATTAGAGAAGCAGGAAAGATGTGATGCACTGTAGCTCAATATGTTGAAAGGGAGAGTGCTCTATTTATACTGCGGATGTATTTTTCTTTAGTAGGAACAAGGAAGGGTCAGAGTGGATGGGAAGAAGGTGGAGTTAAATAAAGACACAAAACATTCAGGCAGAGCACATGGAAAAGTTTAGATCAAAGATTATTGATGTTTTATAGTGACCTACAGTAGTCAAAGTCAAAAAATATTTATGTTCACAGATGCACACCATCCAACCTGACTAACCCTGAGTCATTTTGAAAAGAAGAAAAGGCAAACATTTAATCTCTTAATGAGCAAAGCTGATATTGACAGACCAAATAGTTTTTAGAATTAGTCAGGCAAAATAATAATACACGCCACACATTTTAAAACTAGGCAGTATATAACTTTAACTATGCATCTAATTCGACAGATGTTATTGTGATTATCATTTATGAATCTCTAAAAGAGAATTATAGTGTTCAAATTATCTGTTACCGAGGACTCGCCATGTCCTGAGGGAGATGGAACCACTCTTGTAGCTTTGTCTCCTGTCCAACTCCGACCTAAAAATGAGACACACAAAAGTACCACAAAAAAGGTCTGATTAAATAGATACAGTCACATAATAACCTGCCTTTATATGTGACTCGATACATAATTTTCACCTTCACCAAGTAGGACCCAGGCTCTACAGAGCATGCCCAGTAGTGTCTGCCGTGAGTGACAGCCAAGTCTGCCACAAGTAAGTCGGAGGTTAAGTGACAAGAGGTGAGAGCGCGGTCAGCGGCTTGGAGAAGGGAAAGGCCAGGGACACTTCGGGCGTAAGTCTGACCTTTACCCAGCGCCAGACGGTCGGCATGCAAACCCCAACGAGAGTCCAAGGAGAAACTCAAAACTGGATGGCAAAGAAAAAGAGAGGTGAACAAGGAAAAATGGAAAGGTAATCAAAGAAATGAACTAAATATCAAGAAAAAGAGAATAGCTGAAGAAAAAATAGGAGTTGTAATAATTATTTCAACAATAAAACAAAAAAATAAATTTATATTTAAAGAAGAAAAAAGAGGAAAAATACAGTCAACCTGTCTCAGTACACTCTTTTTCAAAATATGAAATAAGGACATGCTTAATGAAGTGATGCTTACATTAAATGAGAATCTGTTAAAGTAAATTAATGTATATTTTAAAGCACTAAAAAACAGACCTGCAGCATGAAAGATAGAAGTAGAGATGTTATGACGGAGGTGACACTGGAATTCAGAGCAAAAAAGCAAGTCTGTGCAGAAACTAAAAAGGCAGGAATGGAAGTATTCAAGGGATGGAGAAAAAAATAGACATTGAGGTTAGTCAAACATGTTGGTGACCTGTCAACAGTGAAAGATGGCAACAGTTAAACAACATTATTGTGGGATTCAAACCAATAATTTCTATCTTTAAAAAATTGACCTCGAATTCAAAGGTTTCTGATATAACATGTTAGATAAATATTCAAAACGAAGGGATGGATGGATGGATGGATGGATGGATGGATGGATGGATGGATGGATGGATGGATGGATGGATGGATGGATGGATGGATGNATTAGACCTGCAAATGAATAGCAAATGAAATTTTGAAAAAATTCCATGTTATACTTATATATAAACAAACCAGATCCCATTCACACATCTAACCTGGTGCAGGTGGGGTGTGGAGATAAACCTCTTCACTGTAATCTCCGAACCCAGCCTTGTTGCAGCCCCTTACTCTGAGCACGTACACACTGTCCATCTGCACTCGATCTACCACTGCACTGGTCCCCTTAACCTCATTCAGCCGCAGCCATGGTGTTGAAGAGTTCGGGGAGCTGATGCCGCCCCATGTTGCACCAGCTCTGCGCTGGTATTCAACAGAAAAATGCCACGCTGGAGCCGAGTCCTGAGGCAGGCGCCAGCATAGAAACAACTGGTCATAAGCTAAAGTCTTCTGAGTGTCAATGACGGGAGCCAGAGGGGCTGTTGAGCAGAAAAAAACTCAGATCATTAGGTGTTCATACAACTTCACCTTTATTCAACTCCTCAGTTAATTGGGTTCACTGATGAAATAAACAAACAAGTAGCATTTTTAATAAAATAATATATAATTTAAACAGCTTAAGCTAACCTATATGAGAAGTACAACATTCCTAATGAATCTCAGCCCTATCCTTACTTGTAAAGAACTCCAGTTCATAATTATTTTGCAGTAAGCATCTTTTTCAAAGCTAGGCTTTTTTCAAGGGCACCCCAGTCTCGTCCAAGAGGGACTTCAAACCATGGCAGATGTCTTAAGGTCTGCAGATGCCAGACAATCAGACAGTGTGATATTTTCATCCAGAATCTTATGATACCCATATATAATTATGCATGCATACGTCCATCCATCCATCCATCCATCCATCCATCCATCCATCCATCCATCCATCCATCCATCCATCCATCCATGATACCCGATTGAATAAATCTTCCCTTCCATATACTGCAGAGGAAGCACAGCAGCCACAGAGCATCACTGAGCCAACATCATGCTTCACTATAGGAATGGTGTTATTTATAGCATATTTCATATTTTCTGTTGAGACATGCTGTAGATTCATAAATAGCTGAGGGCTGCGTAACTTGAGTCGGATTGATAGCTGAATTTGCATGAGATCCTTATTAAATTATTTGATTAATTAGGAACCTTTTAAATTGCTAGCTAACCGAATTTTAGGTTCAGATGTACTCTTAGGACAAAGAAGGTGAAATGAGAGCGCACCCTGAATGAACTGCAAGCTGTTGATGAGCTTGACCTCTTTGGATGCATCAAGGTGAAAGTTTCTGAAGGAGGTTTCAGCAGCCAGAGAGAAACACTGCAGGTTTTCTATGGCTCTAACCAGCCTAAAGTGGCAGAATAGAAGAGATGAAAAGGGAAAGCACAAAGATATGGATATATTAACAAACGGCTCGCTTTGAGCTTACAGTACAGTTCCCCTAAATAAACTAGTACTACCTGCTGTGCGTTACTCTTGCAGCTTGTACAAAACAGGGAGCATCTGTCTCTTTGAGCAGCTCCTGGGTGAACGCCATCAGACCAGCATGCTCCATCAGCCCCTGTTTCTCAAAGATCTGAGTGGACAGGGCCTCATCTCTTCTGCTTCGAGATCCCTCCAAGGCGATAGCTAGAGTCCCCTGCCGTTCAGCTACGGCTGTTCCAAGCTCTCGGATGCAATGAGTCAGCTGATGCAGAGCCACAGCGCTGTTAGCCTGCAGAAAAATACAGGGAAGAAATCTCAAGAGATTCTAGAAACCTGTTCTCCACAATATCTGCTTTTAACTTACTCCCTCCATCCTGACTAGCCTATTTCACATGCAGGAATAGAAAAAAGGAAAACTCTGAAGAAAAGGGTTGTTGTTTATCATTTAGCTCACCGAACTTAAACATAAAGCAAACTACAAACCTACTGTCACCCCTGCTGTAAATACCTTGTATACTTTCCCTTTCATTTAGGTCCTCCTTCCTATCTTCCTACAACATATAACAAATTGGATCAACCAGAAACATTTTCTTGTCTCTCTAGATTACATGCAGGAATTTTTGTGTGGGAGAAATGATAGCCGCAAATGAAGACTGGTTTTGTGTCTGAATAATTATTTCTATACTGCTTCTATAAGCCTTTTAGATATTCATCAGTTCAAATCATGATCAAAATCAAATCATGACCCATGGTTCAGTTTTCTAACATCTTTTACTAAAATATCCCTGTAGTTTAGAGGTATAGTGTTGGATTTTAGCAAATTTTTAAAGAAAGTTTGTTGTGTATGTGCATAAAGAAAATGAACATGCACAACCCTGTACATGCACCCAAGATGGAACACATTAAATGCGTGTGTGAGAGGATGCACAAGCCCATCTCTCCTCGTGCACGCTCTGTATAAAAAGTTGCTGTTTATATCTCTTATACACGCTTACTTTCCAAAAGAAGATATGCAATTTTTCCACCATGTCAGACTCACCACCGGTAAGTGAAAATAGGGACGAGCACGTAGGATGGCCTTATGTAAACACATCAGCAGAATGATTGACAATTAGGAGGACCACTTATTTTGATGATCCACCCGGAAAAACACATCCACTATACCTTTATAGATTTCCATGAGTCATGCATTCAAGCAAGTCCTTGGAAGAAAAATAAGGCCACAGCATCACAGATCCTTCATCGTTCCTAACAATCAGCATGATGTTTTTTTTTTTACATTTTCACTCCTTTTTTTTTAGGACCAAACAGGGCCTTTAAAAAAATAAAGCTAGCCTCACTAGGTTGTTTTATTGAGGGAATGACCACAAGAGGTCACTCTTTTCCACAAATTGACAAACAGAGAGCTCTACATTCTGAGTTATAACAATCATACAGCCATGGAGATAAAAGACAGATATAGACTAAAGGCGATGACATTTAGAAAACCCAAAACTAATTCAGGGCAGAGACACATATGATGTGATCATGTTGATGAGTTCTTAGTTTTATTAAAGCAAGAAAAAAGTTTATGTAATATTTTAGCTGTTGCACAAAAAGGAAAAAGGTTGTTTACCTCCATCTGTTTGATGGCAGCTTCCAGCTGAGAGATCTGATTCTCAATCGTCTCCTGATTGGCTAGGATGAAGTTAACCTCCTTGCTAATCTTGTCCTGTAAAACAAAAAGGTAAATATGAGACACCTGCAAGCTCCCAACGCAGAAACTCAAAGAAGGTTGAAGAGTCTACATGCACTTACCTTGAGGGCCTGATAGGCCTGTGCTATGGGCAAAACTTTATGTCCGTGGTGGACACGACGGAGCTTACACAGCTGGCACAGCAACCTTTGGCAGTTACGGCAGTACCACTGCAGGCGCTCCTGCTCATGCTCTGTGCATGTTAAAACCTGAAAGACAAAGTCTAGGTTAAAAGCTAGGACAGAAAGTTAGCTAATGCACTCAGGGCACACAAAAAAAAGCAAGAGATGAACCTTTGGTCTGAAGTTGTTGGTGGGTAGAATGTGTTCGTGCTGAGCTCTAGGAGTTCCCCACGGATGGTAGAGTTTAAAACATTCATTGCAGAAGTTTGACTTGCAGTCTGCACAGCCTTTAGTGGCCTCCAGCGACTGGGGAGGCTTACAGAAGCCACACATAATCGCCACACTGCCCAGGCTTATTGTGTGTCTGTACCTAAACACAAATAGGACAGAATTAAGGAAACATCTGCAAACTGAAGAAAGAAAGAGATCATGTGACAGTGTCCTGCTTCCTTTTCAGCTAGGCTTTCCACTATTTTAACTGGCTGACCTGGATACATCAACAGCACTCGCCGCTTTAATGCAGTACAACATGCAGCATTTCTGTTTGAAGCTTTGGGAGTTAGCTGCAGCCATCCAGCAGCTGCCTGTGAATCTGACCCTCTCATTTAAACCAACTATAGCAGATAATGAGACAAATACAACATCCAATTAGCAATTTATGAATAAAACTTGTAGAACAAAACCAAAACTGATAGCTTCTCGTCGCACAGAGCACAGCACTTTTTAAGCTTTCAAAGCAAAGTGCTCTTTTGGTTAGCCTTTGATCAGGGGGAAAGGAGTGTCTCATTATTTAAAGTCCTTCCATCAAATGATTTTCTGTCTCCTTTTAAAGCAGTATTGAATTGCCTGGTTACCTATTTCCCAAATGTATTGCTTAAAGGTTGGTTTATAAAGCTTTGCAGAAATATATCTACATTTTTATTTCACAATTTATCATGTTTACAATCAAACGGACAATAAATTACAGAGAACAACGTTGAAACCAAACAATCATGAAGACTAAGGAACACAGAGGGAAGCTCTTGAGTAAAGTTTGGGGAGGTTTAATTCAAACAGGGTTAGGTTGTAAAACTATTTTCAAAGCTTCATCCCATGGTTCAATATCCTTCATTAAAAATTTACAACTAAAAAAACACATATCTACCAGAATACAGCGAAGAAGCCATTGTTGTAAAGAAAGTTCAGAAAAGTCATACAAACACTGACTTCAGTATTAAATATGTGGAGGTGTTGCTCTGATCAGATAAGAGCAAAATTAATTATTTCATCATAGGCCAAAAACCAAAAAACAATATGCAGAGACCAGAACAAGCATCTCCATTTGTAAAACATGGTGGCAGCGGCATCATAATCAACAAGAACAGAAAAGCTGGTCAGAGTTATAAAAAGAGTTAGATGTTAGGTTACGCATTTACCTTATCGATTAAATGCGATTGTAATTGGGATAAAGTTCTTGTCACAATGAGAATATTTATCTATTATCTAAATGATTGAATATGTTCAAAAACATAAGGCGGGTGAATTGTCAAAATATCTTTTGTACTTTTTTTCTTCTGCTTCTTTATTTGTTTTCTATTGAAAATAGAATTGAATTCAACTTTATCGTCATTATATTGTTACAACTAGAAAGCACAAAATTCACTCTCTGCATTTAACCGCTTGGGGAGCAGTGGGCTGTCATTGTGCGGCGCCTGGGGAGCAGTGTGTTAAAGGTCTTGCTCCGGAACCATCAGTGACAGTCCGTGGGAGTGCGGCTTGAACTAAACCTCAGGATTCCAAGCACAATGTCCTAACCACTAACACATTGACCAATCCCCATTGGGATTGACAAATTCAAAGAATATGATTAAATGTGTTCAATTTGAGATATTTAGTGATACAAATTACATGTCTGTGTGAAGAAGCCCATTTTAAATTTGTATAATTTTAGCAGCAGTATTAGTAGAGATATGAAAACCATACAGTTACCTGAGAAAGACTGTGAAGAAGTAATGAAACTTTTTTCATCCTTACTTTTATCAACATAGTACCACAAAATATCATAAGGTTTTAAGTCTACATGGCCATGCCCTAGTTTGATGGAAGAAAACATTTAGAGGCTAAATAGATTTTAGATTTCTGGAAAAATCTTCTACCACTGGTGAGCAAACAACCAGAACTATGATATGAGTTTATATACAAGCCTACTCCTGCTAGGACGGACAATTCAAGGTCTAAATCCCCAGTGAGAGCTTGAAAACTAATGTTAAGAGATATGCTAAACATCCAAACTTATTGGAAAGAGTTATTCTGTTAATTAAAGAAAGATGAACATTTTCACCATCTAGATCTAAAAATCGGGTAAAAACATTTTCAAACCTTCTTGTTGGTCTATCACAATAAGATCCCCAAAGACACATTTAACTTTGTAGCTATAATGCAACCAAATTGGAAGAGCAACAAATGTGCTGTTTTTGAAGCTGTTGTGGCGGTGGGATCTGCTACATTTACAGGGATGGGCAATTCCAGCGCCAGAGGGCTGGTAGGGTGCACTGTCAGGGACCAACCAGCAAAAGGGACACTGGAGGTAATTAAAAAAATCTGGACTTTATTGACCCTAAAGTAAAACATAGTGTTAATGCGTTTGTGTGCATGTAAACCTCTCCACGATGCGCTCCAGAGTGAGATTGCGGAAGCAGTCGGTGAGTCCTCTGTCCCCGAGCTCCACGTCCTGCTGACAAGAAGGACAGGGGAAAAGCATGGGGGGAGGGGCTGCTTCCCTCCTCCTTCTCCCTGGGTATGTCCCACATACTTGGAGAGGAAAACAGGTGTAAAGGAGATGAAAGAAAAGAGAGGAAATGTGAAAGGAGGCAGTTAATGAGGCTGATGAGTAATATGTTTGCAGAATTAGAAGTATAGATTATTTTCACAGTGGAAATATTTTATGGAATTGTAGCTTCTTTGTCTTTTCCAACACACACTTTCAAATACAATATAAGCTGGATGAGTAAAGCTTTGCATGTCCAGTGACAAACTGAGTCAACCAAAAGGACTCTAACATCATTATGCATCATCGTCTCTGCGTTTTTACATTACATCAGGCTGATGTCATCTCTTATATATATGAGTTGTGTCTCCAGCAAAAATATCTAAAATCTACAAATCGCACACAAAAAGTTCATTCAAAAACTCTCTCTTGAACCTGTTCTGATGACCCGCTCCAGGTGGTCAGGGGTCCTGGGTGCAGGCCTGCGTGCCTGACGTGGAGAGCGATGGTTAGGTGTGGAGGCCGGTGAGACAGGCTCTGGAGGGAGATCTGGGGGAGAGTAACCTCTCTGCACCAGGACCTCAGCTGCACACAGCAGACACACGCTGTGCAGGCATGGAAGCAGGATGGGCTGCTTCACCATCTCATCGCACACAGGGCAATGCAGCTCCTGTTCCATACTCTTCATGTTGGACTGGAGAGAAAAGACAGGGGGGGGTGGACACGATGGGAAAGGTTTAATGGGAAAAGGTTCTGATTTAAATATACCTAAGAAATTATCTAAATATATTTTCAAGCCTCAGTCAAATCAAACTGTTGAAGTTTTAAAACTAGTTGAGAGGAGGAAAGAGTGCTGGCTATTTAGATGTACATATGTTCCAGCTTCAGTCCACTTACACACCAGCATACTGTATCTAAAAGAACCTTTACCGATTGATAAACTCTCCAAACCATGAGTTTTCATGCTTCACTTTATTAACCAAATCTCTTTATGTTTCATTTGATCCTCAAGTTATTCACTTTACAATATCTAGAGTCCAGAAAATGATCTCTATGATCTCTATGAATTCATGAGACGTATCACATAAGAGGGACAGGAGTACAGATGGTAGAAAAGAAACAAGGAAACAATGCAGGAACACAAGGAAGGAAGGAGGAGAAATGGGTAAGGAGGGACACAATGGAGAGAAGATGCAAACAGCAAAATATAAGGAGGAAAATTTTGAAAAATTGGATAAAATATTAGCGATGGAACCAAAGGAATGATCTACAAAACTAAAAATACAAGAGGGGAATAAAATAGAGAGAATGAAACAAGGAAGGGCGAGATGGACAAAGGGAAATGAGAAAAGAGATAAAGGGAGGCCGATCATCTTGGACTTCAAGAAGAACCAGTCTAACCATGCTCCACTGCTCATCAACAGCTCAGCTAGGTGGTAAGCAGCATTGGATTCCTGGGGGTGCACATCACAGACACCCTCACCTGGACTGTAAACACCACCTCACCGGTAAAAAGGGCACAGAAGCGCAAGTACTTCCTGCAGAGCATGAGGAGGGCCCACCTGCCCCCACCCATCTCACCACCTTCTACAGAAGCACCATAGAGAGCGTTCTGACCAACTGTCTCACTGTGTGATGTGGAGGCTAGTGTCTCAGACTGGAAGAAGATGAGAAGAGTGGTGAGAACAACAGAGAAGATCATCAGGGCTCCTCTTCCCTCCATAAAATAAATTTCATCCCAGCGCTGCGTGTCCCGTAACATCATCAATGACCACTCACACCCCCACCCTGGTCTGTTCTCCCTGTGCGATCTGGGAAGAAGCTTTGCATCATCCAGGTACAGCAGATTCTGGAGCTGCTTTTTTCCCCATCAAACCAAAATACTGCGTAATTGCACCATATATATTTGTATTGAAATGCTCTGAACTTCCATATCAGTGCATTTTTGTACCATGTTTTTTCTCACACATTGTTTACATTTGATCACTGCAACACTTTACTGCTAAGCAGCTGCTCATTTATTGTCTGAAAGCTATACAAAACGAAATTTCATTTTGTGTGCACTCCGTGTATACAAAAATGGCCTTAAATTTTGTCTAAGTCCAAAGAAACGGGGATGAGAGTTACTAGCAAGGTAGGACAACATTTAGACAATGGAGCAATGGAGACAAATTCCATCCATCTTCTGTCGCTTAACCATCACCCCTAAAGACAATTTAGAGATGCCAACAAACAATCATTCAAATCAAGCCAGAGTACCAGGACAAAAAGCATAAAGGGGGAGAACATGAAAACTCCAAGAAGAAAGAAAGCTACCCCAAAATTGAATACAGGACCTTAATACTGCAAGGGAACACTGCTCCAAACTGCACCACCATGAAGCCCAAATGGGATTAATGTATCTAATAATTATATAGCAGTCAGAGATGGAAGTTTTGGGTTGTTTGGAACAAACACATATACAGTAATAAGCAAAATAGTGTTTTGTGAGTTAAAAATGCTTGTAAATTAAGGCAGGAAAGACTGATTCACCCTTTTTTTAGGTCAATGGTTAAAAAAAAGCTTTGATGGGGACAGAGTATATCTATTGATCCACTGAATCAAATAAAGCCTAAAAATAAATAAATGTTAAACCTTTTTAATCTCTTGTTTTCAGCTGTAGCCTATTTATTTACTTATCTAAAATATACGTTGCATTTTTGCGACAATATACATAACACCAGCGGCTTCGAAGCGCAGCTTCCCGTTTCTATGACAACGCGCATCCTCTCATCCTTATCGCGGCCTAAAGCCCTTTATGCTACTTGCCAACACATAGAGCTAATTATAACCACCAAACAACGACCCAGTCGACGGCTGCTTTTGGATCCATGTGAACGGTGTTGGTGTAGTTCTGACTGTACCAAAAAAAAAAAAAATACACAAAAAGGAGCTTTTAGATTTGCTTGATCCAAAAGGCGCACAATTATCAAAACGAGGAATACCTCACATTCCTTCATTGCAGCAGCCTTCTAAACCAAGCAGTTAAGCGTGAGATGAGCAGAACAGAGTGAAAGGCTAAAAAAAAACCTTTAATAGTTGCACAGGCAGATATTATTGCTAATAAAATGAGCATCACTCTTACACTGATGCGAACCAGCGCGTCCATGATGGAGGTAAAGGTTTGTAACTCCGCTTCTGCCATGCTAGAAATATTTCTCCGCGGTATAAAAGAGTCCGTTTCCTGGGGGAAAAAACGCCAGGTTATCCTGTGTGGCTCTACCAGGCCTACACCGGAGCTTCGCTGCTGCGCTACTGAGCTGCACACGCTGAGTGTGTGAGGGGACTGGTCTGACTGCTGGGGGGAAAGATGGGGGGAGGTTGGAGCATAAAAGGCTCTGGCTTTGATATATAGAGGTGTGGGGCCAGAAGGAGCAAAATTCAATCAATAAAAGACAGTCGAATCAAACCTATTTATGATAAATTAAACACCATTGGAAAGAAAAAGCTATTTAAACAGACTACTATTTATTCTCTATAATAGTGTTGATTATATATAGACCTTCATAAAGCATAAAGGAAATCCAATACAATTCTAATTATTTAGGATTTAAAATTTCCTTCCCTATTTCATAAATAATATTTTATTTTATTAATACAAATTAACACATCCATGGGGGGCATCCTAAAAAGAAAATAAAAAGAAATATATGTCTTAAGTAAAGTCTTGGTTGATCAATCAATGTAGTGGAAAAAAAGTAGAAATCCAATTTTTATCTTTCGAAGCGAATTTTCAGTTTATCTGGGAAGTGGAGTCTAAATAGTACAAACGCTGAAGAGTAATAAAAATAGCATCAGAAAGCTATATATTTGGTTTTGTCTATTTCTAAGTGATGTTTTCATATTGTTTAATACGTAAATATGCCTGATCATTTGCATTTTTTTACTGCTTAGTTTAATTTTTGTACAGGGCTCTATACCTGTTAATCCATGACCCCAAGTGGGGCCATGATCCCAACTATGGGATATGGGCTAATCTCACCATCAAGTTTTATAAACTGCACTGCCACCCTATTTAAGAAAAGTAAATAATAACTGGATGGATGGATGGATCTATTTTTATATTAGAATTGAGCCTACCTTACCCTTACAAACTACAGTTGGATATAACAGAATTACAATTTTGAATGTCCACTTTCGAATAGTTTTGTTTGACAAAATAAGTCACACAGAATTTCGTAAAATAAATCCAAACATTGCCTTTTTTATTTCTTTAGTGAATAAATTACGTTGTATTGCATGTCGCGTTAACACCACTAGATGTCAGCATTGTGTAAACGATAGGAAAAAAAACAACTAAATGGGCTTGTATGTCGCCGGAACCTTTAAATGAATATGTTGTGCGTCCGGTCATTAATAGCGATCGTACACATTCAGTGGTTGTTGTGGCAACCGCTTAGAGCGTCAGCGCGGCAAACAAACGAAAAATAAGTTCGATTATATTGTAAAGTAGGTATTTTTGAGATGTAAACATACTTATCTACTGTTTTTCAGAGAGACAATAGTTTTTGTCATGATTTATTTATATATTAAATATTATCCACATGCTAAGTTCGCCCCTTTTCAGTAATTTTAGCTCAGCTGTTCTAGCTGTTTAATGTAGCTTTGCGACATTGCGCGGTATTCAATAACTAGAAGCTTTATCTTTCGTGAACTAGCAACTGCTTATTTCTTTATATTCATCTATACTAGCTCTATACTTGGTCCAACGCGAGACAAACAGTGCTAATATGTCGGCTGTCAGCAGTCTTGTTCCTGCTCGGTTTCTCACCATCATAGCTCATCTTGTCATCGTTATCACCATCTTTTGGTCAAGGGTAAGTTCGATGATTACGATCTAAGGTTAATGCTTGTACAATAAAACTATGCAAGAAAAGTGCTAAAAAATGAATTATGAAGTATTATTATTATTGAGGTTCTAAAGATTCTAACGACATTATTTAATATAGGGTTGTCTTTTTTATTCTTTTTTTTATTTTTTATTATTATTTTTATATATTTATTTTTTATATATTTATAAATAAATAAAAAAATAATAAATAAATAACAACAAATGATAATATAGGGTTGTCATGAAGTGTGTAGAATATCTATTTATTTTTTTTGTTCTTGTTTTTTTTTTCGTTTTATTTTATTAGCTGATTTCTAAGTATATTTCAGATTTAAATGTTGTCTTCCCTAGCCATGATATAATGTCCACCTTCCTGATAGTGTGCTGGTTCCTTTTACTGCCAAAAAGGCCCTGATCACCCTGCTCCAGATTGAGCCATAGGCCCCTGTGGGTGTGCTGTGGAACAGACAGCACACTGGAAGCAGATTCTTTAATTAATTTAACCATAAACAGATTCCTTTGTAGATTGTTATTCTTTGTAATGCAAGTCCATATGATGCTTGATTGAAATTCAGTCTTGGTAATTTATAGTCCAAGTCAACACCGAGCTCATCAAACTATTCATTAACCTTTACTGATTTGTGACAGAGCAGGTAATAGATTTATTTTTTTAATCTATCTATCTATCTATCTATCTATCTATCTATCTATCTATCTATCTATCTATCTATCTATCTATCTATCTATCTATCTCGACATATATCGACATATATCGACATATATCGA
>NW_015150670.1:641685-680584 GCF_000732505.1 Cyprinodon variegatus
TATCTATCTATCTATCTATCTATCTATCTATCTATCTATCTATCTATCTATCTATCTATCTATCTATCTATCTCTCTATAAACAAAATCCTTTTAATGTCCATTGTATACATGAACTACATATTGACCATCAGTCATTTAGAGATCAGAGAGACGTTATTGTTCCAATCATATCCAAATATCTAGTATATTTGAGAAATGGGCATTTGATTTATAATGTTTTCATTACAGGAAAATAATGTGAAAGCTTGTTTACCTTTGGATTTTACCCAAGAGGAGTATGAAACTGAGGACAAAAAGTAGGTAACAGTTATACAGACATATTTAACAGCATTAAATACACACCCATCAATATTCTGATCTTTTTTTCAGGTTGTTGGTGGCACTGGGAGTCACCCTAGGTCTGTTTGCAATAGAGCTGGCTGGTTTCTTTTCAGGAGTGTCCATGTTCAACTCCAGCCAAAGTCTTCTTTGTATCCTTTACTCTGATGTGACTCTGTTTTATTTATCAAGCATAAAATTTATACTTATCAGTATATCTATTTTTCAGAAGGTTTCTCCTGTCAGTTGCTCTTTCCTCTCAACAAACTCGATCTGCTGCAGCTAGTGACAATGTGAAAGTCTATAAACATCTCCAGTACAGCAAAAGTAATCAGCTTTATGAACTTGAAAACCAGGAATACTTTAGGACTTATGTTAAAATTTGTATTTGTAAAATAAAGTTAACTCTCTTTAGAATTACTAAGCACAGCAAATATAGATTAAAACTCTTTCCTTTAATCAGTCAGTTGAGATCCATAACTATCACGTTGCTTATATTTGGCACTTCACCTGCAATAGCAACAGGAGTCCATGCCAGTGCCTCAGTGGCTCTCCTTTTCTTTCTCTTTGAGCAGTGGGAGTGTGACATCTACTGGTGGATCCTTGCATTCTGCAGGTTAGTGTTATAGTTCTGTTTGAAGAAGAGATTTTTTTTCCCTGACGTATGTTTTCCTCAAGCATTGGCTGCCCATTGCAGCGCATCTGTGTCCTTGTCCTTCTTTGTGTTTGAAAAGTGGGAATGCTGGACATATTGGGTGATCTTTGCCTGCTGCAGGTTGGTGTGCCTTTAAGCTGGTGTGATGTAAATATTTCCTTTGGAGTAAAGGTTTGAATGTTCATAAGCCCTGTGATACTACAATGGTTTTAATCATATTGATGTCCTTGTCTTGTTTACAGTGTCCTACCAGCCTTCGTGGAGGTTCTTCTGTTCATAGCAGTTTTTGGACTGAAGAAGAAACCCTTATAAAAACGATGGGACATTAAAAAGTGTTGCTTTTGTTTTGTTTTTGACAGCATTAGTTCTGTTTTGAGTCAAGCTGGCAGAGGATATGTGACATATACAGTAATGGTCTGAAAATAATTATTTAGACTGAAGTATTAAAAATAGTTGCTTTTTTTAAACCTTTGTATGTTACATAACCTGTTTTTGTATTTTTCTATTTTTAATAAAATCTAAAGTAATTATTTTCAGTGCACTTTCTTTTCAACTACATTAAAGTATTATATGGAATCCATATAATATCTTAGGACTTAAAAGTCTGATGCATACAAGGGTGTAACTTTGTGATGAAAATTGGTGGGGACACTTGGGTGGGGGCTGATGGACCTACAGTTACTAAACCTGAACGCTTTCATTAGGTTTTTGTATTTTCCATAAATGAGCTCAAACATATATTTATTGAATGCTTTCCTGCTGTTGAGAACACAAGAGAACCATAATACACAGATATTTATATTTATAGATAGATAGAGAGATGCCTTTTAATGCATTACATATATAGGGCCCAAAGACATTAATGTATATAAAAATAAATAAATAAAAGCTGATTCCGATACCAAAATCGATAAATCATGCTTCCCTAGAAGTACATTTTCAATTCCATCAATCCAAAAAAATATGGATATGCTGCATTTTAAATATATCATTTTTTTTTTCTTGTAAACTTTCTGGTAAACTTGGAGATATATTTCATTTCATGTTTCATATCCCAGTAAATCTGTTTCACCTTTAAATCTGCAGCTCTCCCAACTTCTCTGTGAGCTCTATTTAAAAAAGATTTTTGAACCTATTTAGTAATATAATAATGCCAGAAACAAATTTTCAAGATATGTATAAGATCTACAGTCTGATTCTGTTTGTACAATAAGAAAACATGGGTTAATTTCAACCTGTAACTGACTCAAAATACTCTGAACACAGATAGCTGCACCCAACTCTGTTACCTTTGGCTAAAGTACATAAGCGGAGGGGAAAAAAAGCGAAAATAATTGGTGGGGACATGTCCACACAGTCCTTCAGAAAGTTACGCCTGTGGATGCATAATACACGATCTCTGGTCAAGAAATTACGTTCAACTTCTATACGCTTCCTTCTATCTTACATTGGATAGTTGCAGGAAGTTTTCAGCCTCATCAACCTTCTTTTAACAACTATTATCTGTCTAGTGTGACATTAAGGCTAGGTAATAAAAACGGAGTAAAGTTTAGCCATAATAAACTGTTTGGCCAACATAAAATCGTTGAGATGTTGCAGTTATGATCGAGTAATACTAAGCTTACAATGGGTAGAGGAGGTTAGACCAGACAGGATGGTGGTGTGGACAGAATCCAAAGCAGTTTTAGAAAGTATTCAGGGAGAAGGAAATGATAGAAAAGATTTAGTTTTAGAAATCCAGCACAGTCTATTTAGATTATATAGGGGTGGCATTGATATTTGTTTATGTTGGGTTCCAGCACATGAAGGTGTAAAAGGCAATGAAAAGGCAGATATATTAGCAAAAAGAGCTTTACAGGGAACAATAACAATTACAATTCCTTTTGGGAAAAAGGAAAGGGGAAGGTGAATCACTTATTAAGAGTAAAGAAATAGAAAAATGGTAAAAGAGATGAAACCAAGATAAGAAAGGAAGATGATTATATAAGGTACAAAAATCAGTATTAAATAGAATTATTAATGAGAGAAACACAAGGAAGAAGTAATAATAATCAGATTAAGAGTGGGTCATACCTATTTAAATGACAATTTATATTGAATAGGCGAAAAAATAGAGATAAATGTGAAGGGTGTGGAAAAAAAGAACGTAGAACATGTATTGATGAACTGTAAAACATATGAACATGAAAGGGATAAATTGAGAAGGATGGTTGAAAGGAGAGGCAAAGAATGGAGTCTTAAAGGAATATCGGGAAATGAAGGAAATATAAAGGATATTCACAGATTAAGGAAAGCATTATTCATTTATCTACAGAATAAAAAATGTAAAAACAGATTTTTTTTTTTTTATGTAATGTTGCTACGCACTCATGTACAGTAGGTGGCGGTATGAACCTTAAAGTTGCTTGCGATCCGCCATAATAGAAAAGAGGAAGAAGTTATGGTTTGGCTCCGCCCATCGGTCCCTCAGGTTTTTCCATTCCGGGTCATTTTTGGTTCCGGCTAAATTATCTGGCTTTGCGAGGGCACTTCAAATTACTCCTCTTTCAGCCAAAGAGTTTATAATAAACTTCAAATCATGGGTATGTATTTTTGAGTCTAATCTGCAAAGCGGTTTCATACATGTGTTAGATTATTAGGTTTTCTTAGATTATATGGTCCCACTGTAAAGGTAGCCCATGCTTTTATTGAGCTAACGTGAGTAGCTATTGTAAAAGCGGAAATTATTCATTTGATTAAATTAAAGTATGCTTTTGTAGAAGAAATAGAGTATATTTGCTGTGTGAACACTGTACACAGAGTTGTTAAAATGATCGAGTTTGCTGCTGATGTTCATGATTTGGTTTAAACGTCGGAAACCTCTATGTGAGAACAGTGACGTGGCCTAAAGAAGAGCTTTCAAATTAAAATTAAACTTTGGTTTTTCGGGCGATACAATGATAAAATCAGAATATCCATCCCCTTCTTCCCTTATTATTAATCCATTAGTAAATACTGCTATTTGAAAATGGATTTTATAATGATATTTCGAAATGGAGATATAAAACACAGATCATAAATCTGGTTCTAAATACCTTTCCTAATCACACATTTAAAAAGGTAATTCCTTATTCCATTTTGATTTTTCACCTTGCATTTTTAAATACGTTTTGCACGTATTCGTTTATTTTTTTCTTATTTTATTAACCTTTTGAACCAAGTGTGTCAGGAACAAGAAACGCCAATAGGAGAGCTGCTTACATCTGCTTATGATTGGTTTTCAGTGGTTTTTGTCATGGAAAAGGTAAATGGAGGGGCTGCAGTAACAAGAAAATGCTACTGCAAATAGGATTTGATAATGCAAGAGTAAAAATGTAGACTGTCGACATATTATAGAATTTACACATTTTAAATTTCAAGTCAATTTAAAACATTTAATTTGAAAACACTTTTTGAATTGGACTTTTAATTGTATGACTTCAATGTTATATCTCAAATTGCTGTTTTTGACTCTCTTGGTCCTCCACAATCCTTTGACATAAAAAGAAAAGCCGTGAACCCAAAAAATAACCACACCCACTATCAATCATGGTGCTTGGAACCCATCTTTCAGGGATGTTTTTCAGCATTCTATCACAATAAATGGTCCAACAGAAAAAGAGCAATGCCTTGGCACCGGTGGATATTTCAGGACAGCAACGAACCAAAACGTGTAGCAAAATTGGTTGAGAGGTGACAGAAAACATTGAGGTTTTTCAGCATCCAAGCAAGAGTTGTGACTTGAATTCAATTTAGAATGTGTGAAGGGAACCAAAGATCAGGGTGATGGCATGGAGACCTTCTGCTCTAAACGAGTTGGAGCTCCAAGAGAAACAACCAGGAAAAAATAGTACAGATGTGCAAAAAGCTGGGCAGCAGCTTTTCTATTTTTTTATTATTTTTTTTTCTATTAATCTTTGAAAGGTGTATGAGCGTTTTTGGACAGACCACTTTTGGTTCAAATGTAAATAAAAACCAAGAAATATGTATTTCTAAGTAAAACATTTTTTATATCATTTAATCATCATCTGGGAGACACCTGTCATATAAGCTCAAACAAATTCTGGCTTGTTAATAAAAGTTACTCAAAGTTGAACTGACTGTATAGTTGGAAATGTATTTGATGTTTTAGCTATTTTAGCATCACAGCACCAGCTCATATTGGTTTATTAAATAATGCTGTTAAATGGAGTAGGTTTGATAACTAGTTAACAAAACTCAACTAACTATAGTTGTCTAATGATATTTGGTCATTTGTATATAGGTCAAGTGAAACAAATACAAATCTGGCCCGAGATGCCAGCTATCAGCTGGAAACTGGAAGCTTTCTGTAAAATTCACCAAAGACCCTTAAATGGAAGGTGCTGCAGTCAACAGCTGTTTTTCTGCCGACAGAGAAAAGCAATAACATCTGCTCCTCCAAAATTTTTTCTTTAAACTCAATGATTATGAGTTCTATTCTTTCCTAATCTGTTTCCTTTCCTTTAAAGCGGTGAACACAGGCACTTCTCTGGTGCTTTCCAGTCTGCTTTCATTGCTGGTTTTTGCGGGGATGCAGATGTTCAGCAAACAGCTGGGATCCACAGAGTGGCTCACCATCCTCGGAGGGTTCCTGGGCTCGGTTCTTTTTATCTGCTCCCTCACTGTATCCTTTGGATGAAACAAAGTATGAAAGAGTTTCACCCAAGTTTAAATTACGTGGAAATTATTTTGGAAACTTCTGGTTGTCATAAAATTGATGTGCTTGTCAGGGTCATATAAGTGCACCAATTATGTGAAGTTTTGCGCCTTAACTTCCTTTCTAGGCATTCAACAATCTAGAAAACCTGATGTTTGGAAAAGGATTTCAGGCCAAGATCTTTCCTGAGAGTAAGTGATGACATAGTTAAAATGTCATGTTTTCCCTTCCAGCTGGATTTATATTTCACTTATTTAAATAAATTTAAATTGATTTTTTATTTTTTTTTCCCCACTATCTTTTCATGCATAATAACGTATAAAAGAGGGTGTATGTGATGATTACATTAAACATACTCTTTGCTTTTGCTTTCAGTCCTCCTGTGCCTGTTTCTCTCCCTGTTTGCCTCTGGTCTGGTGCATCGTGTCTGTGTCACCACCTGGTAAGTGGCTCTTCTGCACAACAGTGCATCTTCATATTACCTTTTTTTGTTTTTTACTACTTGCCCCCTAATACTTTGTCATTTTCTCCTCTCAGCCTGATCTTCTCCCTGTTTGCCTTGTATTACATCAACAAGATATCTGCCGCCCTCTACCAAGCAGCTGTTCCGGTTGTAACACCTGCCAAGGCTACCAGCAAAGGCAAAAGAAAGAACTGATCAACATAAAGAAAGTTCCCAGTAAAACAGTCAAAACTTGGTGCAAGTTTTCAAACAAAATGAATAAATACTAAAGGTCAAAGGAAAGGCCTTATAATAAATCTTCAAACAGATCCCTACATTCCATTCATCCCGGTTTTCCAAGCACTGGCGGCTGAAAAGAGATTCTTACATCCTGTCACATTTTCTCTTCATTTAGCAGTACATAAAGCTGCTTTTTTCTCTCATATTTTGTAATTAAACATTGTGAAAAACTTCCAAAGTGTTGACTTTCTCTCTGAGCATTTCTAGTATGTGGGTAGAGCTTGGGTTGGGCGTTCAGGAGGCTCAGCAGGTCAATGTGCAAACTTTAGAACATGTAAGACTCCCTCTCTGCAGGCATCTTCTGCCTCTACCAATGGCAGATAAAGGCCACATGCCTCAGAAATGTTTGAACAAGACTATTCAGTTAGGAATTTGTTAGTCTAGCAAGGAGGGATTTGAAGGAATGTGTTGGTTTTTTTCCTCATAGCAAAATGAAAGTCTTGCATGTAAGTTAATAAGTGAAATATCTATTTATTAAACATGAAACATATTTTGATTATTTGGTTTTGATGATTGCAGTGAATAGAAAAGCCAATATTCCCTTTAAAAGTGTATAAAATTGTATAAATATTAGTATTTACAAATATGAAAAAGATTTGTAAATCCAAATATGAGTTTGAGTGCCGAAGGAATGGACTGCTGCTGGAGCTTTGAAATGCCATCATACATTGACATTTGCTGGAAATGAGCTTCAGCTGTTGTATAATTAAAGCCATTCTTGAACTCTATAAGGTGTCAAAAGTGCTTAACCTAGGTTAACAAGATATAGATTGTACTTTTGCTTTAATTTTAAACATTGGGACATTGATTTTCTATATGTGGGTTCCAGGGTTAATAAAATAAACAGAAATAAATGATTGCAATTCATCAGTAATGAATTTATTATCTCCAGGCTTTAGCAAGGGACACAGGTTAAGCTCAACTGGGTCTTTCAAATGTCAATGCTGCTATTCATTCTATCAGATTGGGTAAAAAATTACATATTTTGCTTTTGGTCATTAAAGTCAATGTTTTAGAGTGACCTTTAACAAAACCATGCTTCCGTTTCCATAATTATCCTTTGGGCAGAATGAAAAGGTTTGTATGAAGTGGGCTAAAGTTCCATCAGCAGAAATATGCTAGAATTCCAGCAAACAGTTTGGAGAAGCTTGTGGAGAGAAACACATAATTGATTCTATGAGATTCTGAATAAACGTGAACTTTTCAATTTCAGAAAAGCTGAAAAACAATATGTCTCAGCAGTTACAAAAAATATATAGATAGTATTACTAAGTCAAATGATCCTAAGTGACCCACAACCCTGAAAGAGTAAGCAGGAGAAGGTGGATGGATGGATGTCTTAGGATGTAGCTTTAGAGACCTAAAGCTGCATTCGAAGACATCTATCCCTTGAATATGGAAGTGAGGTCCCCCTGATAGCGGCTGTGCCTCGGAACTTCCCTTCAGGTTCTTTTCATGGGAGCAAGTTATTTACTACTCAGCACTGTGTCCAGATTGACCCATTTTACTGTCAAGGAATCACTTCCGATGATGATGATGCCACCACTGTCTTTCACAGTGTAGTGACCGTGTGTTCAAGCTGGTGTGCACTGTTGGTTTTCTTCTATACATATTTTTGTTTGTTAGCCATATAGTTGATTTTTATCACCTTGCTGAACACGTCAGGTGTTTCTTTAACATGCTTGTTGTTTACAGGAGCTCCATTTTCCATCTTATCACCTAAAGTGGCATAAAAGCCCCAACCTGGAGCACATTAAGGAAAATACTCAAAAAGTGTTTGTGTTGTCTTTGTTAACTATCTGCAACCTGAAATTTGTTTGTGAAATAGGCATGCTACGATGGAGCATTGGTTAGCGAGCACGACCCATGTACAGAGGCCGTAGTCCACGATGTGGCCAACCCGTGTTCAAAACCGATTTGTGATCCTTTGCCGCTTGTGTCTCCCCCATCTCTCTCAAACCCACTTTCCTGTCAGTCCACTGTACAAAAAACAAGCCACAAGTGCTGTAAAAACCTAAAAAAAAGAACTAAGAAAAAAAATATAGGATTGTTCCACAGTTTTTTTACATAATCTACCACCATAAAGTGTGAAAAAGCAAAGAAATTCCACACTTTTCAAATTTTTCTTGGCAAAAAAAAAAAAAAAAATGGAGCTTACTTGAACTCCTTCTAAACCTAAAAACAAAGAGGATTATGATCTAAAATTATTTACCTCAAAAACGTGTGTATATTTTTCTTTAGGTTATCATGTTTTATTTCACCTTGAGAAATGATGATGAGGCTGTTTTAAAGAGACACCGTCCCTTATTTTCTTTATGAAAACAGATTTAGTTAAACAGTTGTATTATGGACTTTGTTTTTCTGCTGTTACATTTGGGTGGAAAAACTTGAACAGGGATGGTGCTTCCTAAAATTTTTCCACTCCCTGCCTCCCGTATCCCCTCCCTCTCCCTCCTCATCATGTTGGGCGTTTCCTGGATGACTGTAAATCCTTGTTTAAACTATCAGTAACCTCAAACACTCTGCACTGCAACGTGTCTGCTCCATCCTGCTCTGGTAAGGTTCTAATAATTATTTCCACATATAAAGGTCTGGATCACTGTCTTTTTTCCTGGTTTAGTCTCTTTTGGTACATCACTTAGGGTGTTCAGTATCTAGTACTTGCTCTCAAAAAATCAGCATTCTCAGGTTTTGATCTTTCTTCTATGATTAAGATCTGTTTTTATTGTTTCCTTTGAAAGAATGTGAAATAATGAAAGAGGAAGAAAAGTTTAAAGAACGGTAAAAAAGTTGAAGTTTTTCTTTTTGGCCAGAAATGATGTCGACCCTAAAGAATTTGCTTTGAGTGCCAGTGGAACCAACACCCACATCCTCACTGAAGCATTTGTTGGTTTAAGAGAAAACACTAGATCCTGCTGAGCGATTACAACCTCCCTTTTAATTCAGAATGTAGTTTTAAAGACATGCTATGTTAGGTCTAAAGTTACTCCAGCAGGTTTGATTCATTTTCTTTCCAGCTGGATTTTTACTCTCATATAAGTTCAGAAAACTGAAATTCCACCCACCCCTCCCCTTTTTTTCCCCTCCTTTCAGATATCTGTGCTGCAGCCATGACTGAGTTGGAGAAATCCATGGAGTCTATGATTACGGTGTTCCACCATTACGCCAAGGAAGGAGGCAATAAGACCACCCTGAGTAAGAAGGAACTTAAGAAACTTATGGAGGCCGAGTTGCCCAACTTCCTAAAGGTAAGGATCTTTTGTCTCCCATCAGTACTCAGCCCTGTCATCATGAATCAGTGGCTGCATGTCATTTCTTGCTCCTCTCCTGTTTTTTTCAGACCCAGAAAAACCCTGACACTGTGGAACGCATCATTAAAGACTTAGACCAGAACAAGGACGATGAGCTCGACTTTGAAGAATTTGTTCCTTTCGTCGCTGGACTGACAATCGCCTGTGAAAAGCATTATGCTTTGCACCACGACAAGAAGGGCAAGAAGTGAAGAGCTCACCAACAGACCAATGACTTGTTTAAGACTACCGATATTTTTACTGGTTTGAATGAAATATTAAAAATAACATTTGACAATAATACCTGCTTTCTTGATTGTTCTATTTACGTTTGCAACTCTAACTGCATCTTTCTGTCGTTTCGAGCTTGAACACATGCTGATCTTTTAGGGTGGATAAGTTCTTCCAGTACAGGAAAATACTTTCAGATGAACCTGGAACTTTGACAAGTTCCCATCTGATTCACATCATACCCATAAATCCTTTTTATATTGGCAGCTAAGGCAGCTCTTTATTAAGCTGCAGAAATTTACTTTCCCGAAGGCTCAAAAAGATTAACTTCCAGTTTGCCAATAATAACCATCCATGGTCCAGTTTTAACAGGGAACAAAGCAGCAAATTAATATTTTCTCTGTGTTGTATCAGAATTTAGAACATAGCTCCAAATAGGTGTAAAAATAAATCACTAAATTGAGGAGAGTCAAGAAACAGTAATAAGAGGACAAGCAGAAAAATGTAGAGCATAAAGGAGAGGGTTATTAGTTTATCTTTAAAGTGGAAAGTAGCTCTGGTTTAGTGCTTTATGTTTTTTTCTCCTGCTAAAGCCACAGCTGATTGCTGTAGATTGCTGGTGAAGTAAAAAGGTTTTGCTGAAGTTTTTTTTTATTTTTTTTCTGCTAAATGAGATGTTTAATTTTAGCTATTAACATATGCAGACTTGATAAAAGGATTGGTGCATAACTTAGATACTTTTTACAAAAAAAAAAACATTTTTTGTAAAATGTCTTACGGCAACATTATTTTTGGATTGACTCAATAGAAATAAACACTTAGACAAACTTTATTGTCATTTTGTATGAACAGAGTGTATACAAAATGAAATTCTGTTGCATACAGATCACAACAATGAAATGAACAGTTTAGAACAGTGAAATGAACATTACCACTTATAAAGTGTAGCAGTGATCAATATGTAAACAGTGTGGGAGAAAAGAAACCAGTTTAAAAATAATGGTGCAAAAGGCATTGATATGGAAAGATTAGGTGCAAAGCAAAATAAATATGCTGTAAAATGCAGTAGAACATTTATGAGTTGTTTCCTATTTAGAAGGATTATAAATGTTCAGCATGTTGGGAGTCCAAAATAATGTTGCAAATGTAATGCAGAGTCCAGTTTAGAGTTTAATGGTTCAACAGTCTGATGTTAGAGTAGAAAAAGCTGTTGCAGAAACTGTTGGACCTGCAGCGGATGCTGTAAAGCCTCTTCCCTGAGGACAGTCCATGCTGGGGGTGTGACGGGTCGCTGTTACAGGCTCGGGACAGGCAGCACTGGGATGACGTGTACTTAATGGAGGGAAGAGGAGCCCCGATGATCCTCTCTGTTGTCCTCATCACTCTAAACAGGTTTCATAAACTCTGACAGCTAATCAAAACTATAAAATGATTAAAACAAACTTTCACTCAGATGTTAAAGTGAAAGTACATTAAATCAGATATTTATATATGTTATGTATGTCGAATCATTGTCAACAGTGGTTTCTTAGAGTTTTTTATAATGAGTAACTCTCAAATATTTTGCTTCTAAGTACTAGAATGCTTCTGGACATGTAAAACCTTTTTACAAACAGTTTGGGACATTTGCATTCTTAATATTGTCTTAAAAACAGGAAACAAAAAAGAGAAAAAAATGTAATTAATCTGAACTGTGTGTTTGCTTAAAGAATCCTTTTAGATCATGTATTTTTTATTTTATTTTTTTTGCAAAGAGGCCATTGCTTTGGATACATTTACAAGAAGTTCTCGTAAAGTTAGGATACCATGTGGAGTTTCTGCAGGTTTCTCAACAATTCTATCTACAGGCTTCTTTACATTCAGCAAGTTAACAACATAATTTGCATTTCTAACACACTGTATTTTTTTTATGGAGTACTCCATTTTTTTTATGATGCTTAAAAGTATAAAATGGAAAAAATATATATATCATTGAGCACATTGTTTGGCAATTTCCCCTCAATCTTCAACTTCCAACATGACGAAGTTCATAGATGGTAGTAACTATTATGGTTACTCTTGAGTTAAATTTTTGGGGTGTTTCATTTGGAGATCCAGTGAAGATACAGTAAACGCGATAGGCTAATCTATACTTTCCTGGAAGTACCTTATCCTGTTCTAACATCTATACATTACCTATTGTAAGTATTGGCTTCATAAGTTTTACATTGCACAAAGGTTTTCTTCAGCTGTTTCTTCTTCTTGAATTTGTTGTTGTGTAATTGTTTAACTGCTTTTGTTAAAAAAAAAAAGAATTATTAAAAACAATCTATTGGACTTTATTTCCAAATTTGTTGACATTTTGCTTCCCATCCAGGAAGCTTTCTCAATTCAAAATGTCAGGAATAGCATTTGAGGTTTTATACAATAGCCCAACAAAGCCTTGTTTTTTGTTGTTGTTGTTTTTTTAAACATGCAAATTAAAAAAGACAAAGGGCTCCGTCCCTTTGGGATGGGGGTCATTAGGCTTCTTTTGTTAGCCTGCAATGCCCCATACCTGTCTAAGTGTCCGAAAGGTCGGTCATTAAAGGACATTTTTGGCCTGGCTGAATAGGCGAGGTCCTCTGCTCTCCTGTCCAGTGGCTGGGGCTGCGATGATAGCATACAGGACAGCAATGGGCCTTGCCTATTCAACCAAGCGAAACATCTTCAAACTTGGAAATAAAGTCCAGTAGATTGTCTTCAATATTCTTATTTTGGAATGACTATGACCTGGATGACTGAGAATCTTCACCAGCTAACTGCTTTTGTTATTTCATTCTTTAAAAATACCAGACTTTGCACAGTAGTTTAAAAATTGTCTGTCTGATATTTTTACTTTATGCTGACCTTTGATTTTTAAAGTGGACTGACAGAAAATGGGGTGAAGAAGGAGAAGAAAGACAAGCAACAATGGACTTCAGGCTGGGACTCGAAGTTACGTGTGGTGTATCAGGAACTGAGGTCTTTTCTACACTGTTCACATGCCGTAATGATGTGCCATTGTTGAGTTCATGGCACTATCATTTTAAAATACTAAATCAAATGTAACCAATACTCTCTCAGTACTTCAGTAGCCTTTTTTTTNTGGTTACTCTTGAGTTAAATTTTTGGGGTGTTTCATTTGGAGATCCAGTGAAGATACAGTAAACGCGATAGGCTAATCTATACTTTCCTGGAAGTACCTTATCCTGTCCTAACATCTATACATTACCTATTGTAAGTATTGGCTTCATAAGTTTTACATTGCACAAAGGTTTTCTTCAGCTGTTTCTTCTTTTTGAATTTGTTGTTTTGTAATTGTTTAACTGCTTTTGTTAAAAAAAAAAAGAATTATTAAAAACAATCTATTGGACTTTATTTCCAAATTTGTTGACATTTTGCTTCCCATCCAGGAAGCTTTCTCAATTCAAAATGTCAGGAATAGCATTTGAGGTTTTATACAATAGCCCAACAAAGCCTTGTTTTTTGTTGTTGTTGTTTTTTTAAACATGCAAATTAAAAAAGACAAAGGGCTCCGTCCCTTTGGGATGGGGGTCATTAGGCTTCTTTTGTTAGCCAGCAATGCCCCATACCTGTCTAAGTGTCCGAAAGGTCGGTCATTAAAGGACATTTTTGGCCTGGCTGAATAGGCGAGGTCCTCTGCTCTCCTGTCCAGTGGCTGGGGCTGCGATGATAGCATACAGGACAGCAATGGGCCTTGCCTATTCAACCAAGCGAAACATCTTCAAACTTGGAAACAAAGTCCAGTAGATTGTCTTCAATATTCTTATTTTGGAATGACTATGACCTGGATGACTGAGAATCTTCACCAGCTAACTGCTTTTGTTATTTCATTCTTTAAAAATACCAGACTTTGCACAGTAGTTTAAAAATTGTCTGTCTGATATTTTTACTTTATTTTTTCTGTGGCTCTGCTGACCTTTGATTTTTAAAGTGGACTGACAGAAAATGGGGTGAAGAAGGAGGAGAAAGACAAGCAGCAAAGGACTTCAGGCTGGGACTCAAAGTTACGTGTGGTGTATCAGGAACTGCCGTAATGATGCGCCATTGTTGAGTTCATGGCACTATCATTTTAAAATACTAAATCAAATGTAACCAATACTCTCTCAGTACTTCAGTAGCCTTTTTTTTTTAACAAGTACATGATTGGGTATCTCTGGTGAAGTCGGTAGAGGTCATTGCCAGGATTCAGATCTGAATGATAGGTAAACAAAACAAAGCACAAAGATGTTGTAAAATGTTCTTGAAGTATGTACACATCTCTTTTTATAGCTTTGTGGGAAGTATCCATCTCTGGTAATGCCAGCATTGGTGTACCCTATACCATAATTTGAGAACCATGAACTCAAAGCATCATAGAGGGATATAAAGCTATTATTTCACAGTGCAGGCAAAAAGGAGGCAATCAAAGCACATGTAGTGGAAAACATCTTTTAAATTTTCAGTTATAAGTAAATTGAAAAATTCATTCATTTGCTAAATGAATAAATCTTATATTTTGATATGTTAAAATTATGGCAAATACATGGTGTCTCATAATTTAGCCAAAACAGCAACCTAACTTTGAATAGGCTCCAACCAGTTAGAAATGTTCACTATTCTGCTTTATAATAGTTTTTATGTAATGATCTTGGTGCTGATGACTGGCTTGATTGTTCATTCCATTCACCTGCCTTGTTCCACCCAGTTTGTAATTTTTGCTTTTCTGTTTCGCCTGCTCCAGTCTCTATTCAACCTGCCTTCTTCCAGTCATTAATGTGCCAGATTATTCGAGCCTTTGGTGAGTCTTCTAGCGAGTCATAGTGTTTTCTGATTTTCTGATCCTGACCCGTTCTGGACCTCCGAGTCTGCCTGTTCCTGTTCTGATCTATTTGCCTGACCTGTCTTCGGACTCTCGAATGATTCTGCCTGTTGACGATCCTGAAACTGCTTCCTGAAACTTCCATCCATCCATCTATCCATCGAAAAAGATTTTTATATTCTTCGGAATGACTGGGGACTTTCACCTGCATACAGTTCTGCATACAGTATATACACTGTGTGCAGAATTAATAGGCAAGTTGTATTTTTGGTGATTATTTTTATTATTAGGCCACAATTGTGTTCTCAATCAACACAAAAGACTCCTTAATATCAAAGTTTCATATTTGTGGAAGGTGTTTTTTTTTTTTTTTAGATTTGGCCATTTTATGAGGATGTCTGTATGTGCAGGTAAATATTACTGTGCAGAATTATTAGGCAATGTAATAAACAAATATAACAACTCAAATTTCAGAAATAAACATTTGCGACATTCAAAAACAAACAAAAAAAAAACTTTCTTCACAGTGACGCTCAAAAGCCTTCCATCCATAGATTTTGTCAGTGTCTTGATCTGTTTACGATCCACATTGCGTGCAGCAGCCACCACAGCCTCCCAGACACTGTTCAGAGAGGTGGACTGTTTTCTCTCCCTGTAGATCTCACATTTCATGAAGGACCACAGGTTCTCGATGTGGTTCAGATCAAGGGAGCTATGTCATTTTTTCTCCTTTTAGACTTTCTGGCCAGCCACGCTGTGGTGTATTTTGATGCGTGTGACGGAGCATTGTCCTGCATGAATATCATGTTTTTCTTGAATGAAGGCGGTAACTTCTTGTACCACTGTTTTGAAGAAGGGGTCTTCCAGAAACTGGCAGTAGGTCTGGGAGTTGATCTTGACTCCATCATCAACCCAAAAAGGTCCCACAAGCTCATCTTTGATGATACCAGCCCCACCTCTACCTTGCTGGCGTCTGAGTCGATAAGGAACTTGCTGCCCTTTACTGATCCAGCCTGGTGCCCATCCATCTGGCCCATCAAGACTTACTCTCATTTCATCAGACATAAAACACCTTGGAGAAATCAGTTTTCAGATATTTCTTTGCCCAATCATGACGTTTTGTTTTGTGTGTCTTGTTCAAAGGTGGCCTTTTTTCGGCTTTTCTTACCTTGGCCAGGTCCCTGAGCATTGAGCATCTTGTGCTTCTCGGCACTCCAGACATGTTGCAGTTCTGAAATATGGCAGCTAATGGCTTCCTGGCAGCTTCATGCTTAATCCTTCTCAATTCATGGGGAGTTATTTTGCGTCTTCTTTTTTCAACATGCTTCTCGCCCCCTGTTGGCTATTTACCATGAACCACTTGATTGTGTGATGATCCCGTTCAAAAGCTTGGCAATTTCCAAACTGCTGCACCCCTCTGAAAGACATCTGACAATTTTTGACTTTTCAGAGTCTGTCAAATCTCTTCTCTGACCAATTTTCCCAAAGGAAAGGAGGTTGCCTTATAATTAAGCACACCTTATATAGGGGGTTGATGTCATTAGGCCACACCCCTTCTCATTATATAGACGCACACCACCTGATTTACTTAATTGGTAGTTGGCTTTCAAGCCTATACAGCTTGGAGTAGGACAACATGTATGAAAAGTATGATGTGGTTATTTGCCTAATAATTCTGCACACAGTGTATCTCTGTAATATACTACAGTGAACTTTGCCTTGCAAAGAATAAAATTATATGAAAAAGTCTAAAAAATGTCTCATACCACTCTGTGGACACTTTATGGAAGCTTTGCAGAGGTCATTTAAAAAAACATTAGTTAACAATCAATCAATCAATAATCAAACCTTTTAATCACTTAACCTTTAAAGCTCTTTACTAACCAAAAGTTAATAACATAATGCAGTTTAAAAAAAAATAAAAAATAAGACGCACACCACCTGATTTACTTACAATAAAACACATAAAAAGACTCTGTCTCCTCAAGTCCCAAGCAAATTCCTAGTATTAGTTAAAAGCAACAGACAGTCTGACCTTAAATTTATTCTTGGAATTGAATTAATGTTTTGAAATAAATTCTTCTGCAACTGGCTGCCAGTACGAGGTCACAATATGGGGGTATTGTGCTCATGTCACTTGTTACCTGTTAGCATCCGAGCAGGGAGCTTTTACCAGCTGCAGGCAGTGCAGTAGAGTTCTCCTACCCTCTAATACAATGATCAGTAGTCCTTGGTAGCAGGGCATGTCATACCTAAGTTTGTCCACTAGATGACGCACAAGCCCTTAGGTTATTTCAGTAAAAATTTCTTTCTGCATTTTTAAATACTTAAAGATTTATTTATTCAAATCATCTTTAAAAAGAAGAGAATGATACATACACAGATGTGTTAAATAGAAAAACTCTGGAAAGCCAAATTATTATTTTTGAAAATATATGATTTCAAATTAAAACTTCAGCAACAGTTAAACATTTTCTGCCTAAACTATACAACCTTTATTTGTTTTTGTTAACAAAAAGCCTACCCAAAGGCTATTTATTTTTGATAAATAAGCTGGTCTATATCCATTACTTAAAGGAATTTCAGACAGATATGTGCAAAAAAATCTTGCTTTAGGCAAATGGTTTAGGTCTTTGAGGGCTATTAAAAATTACAGTACATGCTTTTTTGAACAAAACTTTTCGCTCTAAGAGCTGCAAACTAGATGGGAGCATTCTCCTTTGAACTACTTTCTTTTTGCTTTAAGCAAAGACAGACAAAAATCGACTGGAATGGGTTGACAGCATTGACTTATGTCTGTTTAAACCCCCTTTTTCGACTGGAGCACATTTATAGGAGACGGATCTGTCAAATCCAGAACAGACAAAAAGTTTAAAATTATATATTGCATTAAAAAATAAGTACTATCGCTTCAAAATAAATTTCCTGGTTTCTCTAAAACAACACATTTCATTGGGGACAGATGTGGCAGGCTAATTTAAACACAAATATGCATACCCCACCTGAAGCAACTTCTCAGATCCCAGAGGTTGCTGCAGGCCAACCGTCGCTCCACCATGATCCTTTTATCCAGTCTTTTATGTTCCAAATATAAATAATCCAAGTTTGTTTGTATAGCACTTCTCAGTAACAGGACAATTACTAGTGCTGTACATGAACCGAACCACTTTAACACAGAGAAGCACTTTGTGGTTGCATATTAGAAGCAGGTAAAGAAGAGTTTGAAAATTAAGCTAATAACACTTTAGTAAAAAATATGTTTTTATGCCTGATTTAAAAGTGTTTATGAAATTAGCCCTTTTAAGGTCTTCTAGTAGTTAGTTCCAGATAAATGGAAAAGAAGAAGTGAAGGCTTTTACAAGCTTTTAAAATTGATCAATTGGCAATGGAGGTTGGACCAAACAGTGCAGCCAAAAACAAAAAAATTATAAATTACATCAGAGGAAAAGCCTTTTTTTATCATGTGGCAAAAAAGTGTTACAAAACCAAGCCACTAACATTCAATCACTAAACAATGAAAGACAAACTACTTAAATACAATGCAAACCCCTACTTTAGGCTGTATTAGGAGCAGAGCCCTAATTTAAAATGACATCTGAGCAACATACTATCTTAGTCTGGCACTAAGTATAAATCTATAGCTTTAGTATGAAATATCTCGGATCCATTTTTTATACTCCACATATAAAAAAGGGTCTCATGCACTGGCTCTCCTGCGTTGCTTTTATTTGCTTCTAACTCCAAGAGGGTAGTAAAACAGAGAAGTGTGATGAGCTGCCAACAATGTACAATAAAGTGAGCACTGAGCAAAACAATGATATGTCTTCACTACCTTTCAACCAAACTAGAATCTAAACCAATAAAATCATATTGCACCAATTTAATAAGAGCTGTTCTTAAGGCTGCAACAAGATATCATCTACAGTAAGAAGAAATGTGATTTCCCCGGCGAATCATTGGAGAAATGGAAAATCAGTGGAGAATGACATAGTGTATTTGTGTAGTTTTAGAATTATAAAATAAATCTGCCCTGATAAAAGCTTTCACATGATTTCTGAAGTGCATGAAAAGCATTTGAATGTAGATGTTGTTGATTTACCCCTGAGGTGCTGCAGGAGTCTCTCTCCAGCAGTGAATTTGAAAAACCTGAGCTGGACAAGAGGGTGTTAAAAAGTTTAATGTTTTGTCCTTAGCAACACATGATATAAGGGCTTAGTTTCCTCCCCCTCTCCTGCAGGGGGAATCTGAGAAGTACACAATGGCTGAAGGTAATCCAGCCCGGTTAAAGAGCAAAATGATCCACAGAGAAAACTTGGTGGGGGTTAAATTGAAAAGGAAAGTGCTTCCAGCCTGCTGCCTTGGAACCACAGAGTGGAAAAAAGAAGTAAGAGTCAGCCCAGTTCAGCAGAATAAAACTAAACTACTCGACATTGGCTAGGGCAGAGATTCCGCTTTCAAACAAAGAATGAGCCTAAACATACCACCGCAGCTCTAAAAGAATGGTTTAGATCAACCTATTTCCATTTGTTAGAAGAATATAGCCAAGTCCTTAGTTTTATTCCAAATCTGTGGCTAGCACGAAGACAGATGTTCTATGTTAAATCTGACTGAATTTTAGGATTTCACTCCTTCATAACTTTTGAATACTGTATATCCTGAGCACATATTTTCAAGTGTTAGACTTATTTTTTTGTACAACCTCTCCACATTTTCCTGTTTAATAAAATTCTTTATACATGCACAAGGATAGAAGATTAGTAAACATTTTAAAATCTGAAAGAAACCTTCCATGAAGCATTAAGAAAGTTAGTAATCAAGAAAGCATGGCTGCTTTAAAGTAGTAGAACTAGAAGTAAATAAGAGAAGGGTGTTGCACACTTTAGTTCCGCACTGAACTTATGAATGTACAGGTTTAACTTAGCAGGACTAAAAAATTTGCAAAAAATTCCACATTTAAATCTGCCCTACTTAGGCTTTGAGCTGTTTGGTTTAGATCTCACAGTCTCTAAACAGGTTTTCTTTCAGGATGAACCTGTTTTTTGCTCCATCAACTCTGACTAGCTTCTCCTACACTAAGCTGACCTGTCAGCTGTGTTCTTTAGTGTTCATGATCCTGTTTGTTCACCATGGTTATCCAATACAACCTGAGGCCTTTGCAGAACAGTGGGACTTAAATGGAGTTTAAGTTAAGGTCAGGTAGAAAGCTGGTTTGCAATGAATTTTATTTATGGTTATCAAAGTTAATGGATTGGTTACAAATCCATGCCTCAGGATATGGATATTTTTCAAAGAAACTTAAGTTTCAGGGCCCGTATTTATCAAGCGTTACAACAATTCACCTATTCTTAAAGAAATTATGAGAAATAAAAAAAAATAAAGTATTCAGTTTAGAAAATAAAGTAAATTCTGCACTGCCACAGTACAAAAGATGTCTGCCTCCATACAGCAAGAGTGAGACCTGCTCCTATGTAATTATAAACAACTATTTCTAAGCAACGTAGACAGAAACATTGAGAATTTCAGTTCATAAGCATGTTATTTATCGTAATAGATGGTGATAAATAATATGCTAATGTATAATAAATTAAATTTCTGTCACTAAATCCAGTGTATATTGTTACACGCTAGAGTTTGAAGTGATCACCTGGTTTTCAATATATAACCCATGCAGTGTTTTATTTACAAAAGACTAACACTTGCAAGAAACAAAACACAGCCATCAGTTTTCTAAAATTTTTTATATTAAATTCTAGTTTAATATTTGTTGGGTTTGTTGTGCCGCACAGACAGCAGGTGGGGTGAGTGAAGCTCAATGGGTGGAGTGAAGCACATTTTTTAAACATGAATCACTAGCGATCTGTTTGTGTGGGTTTGTGTGTGTGTGTGTGGCCATGATTTTGTTGCCTTGTGGGGACAACCTGCCATGAATATGCAATATTTTGGGGACTTATACGTACTTGTGGGGACCAAGGACTGGTTCCAATGAGGGAAAGGTTCTTTTCTTAGGATAGGGAGTTTAACGTTGAGGATTAAGGTGTGAATTGAGTTTATGTTTGATTTAGGGTTAGGCATGTGTTTGTAAAGGTTAGGGTAAGGGTTTGGGTTTGGCCATAGAAGTGAGTGGGAAATAAATGGAAGTCAAAAGAAAGTCCCCACAAGGATAGTATGACATAACATATGTGTGCGTGTGTGTAGGGTGGTTGTGCGTGTGTGTGGTTGTGTCTATCAATGGGTGCGTTTATGTGAGTCATTGACTGTGTCCTCTTTAAGAGAGCCTCTTTCCTCCCAAACCCCAACAGTCTCTTCAGGGACCGAGCTGGTGACATAAGTTCTTCTCACTTTGTGCACAGAAACTGTCAGGTGAGCACTCAGAAACAGCTGTTTCTTATTATCTGGGCTGATAGGGGGTGTGTTATGCAAAAAATGAAAATGATAACATGCAGTCTGTTTCAGAATCTTTTAACATTATATTAATTTATGTGTTGGTTTTTTTAATGCATGCATCCATGTGCTGAGTTCTATACTTTGCATTTCTTGGAACTTTGTTTGTTTTGACAAGTTTCAGTTATGGCCCGACTGGATCAGATCATCACAAACATGGTGGATGTTTTTATGGAGTATGCTGATGATGGAGGCAAGAAGGGTCAGCTGAGCAAGGAGGAGCTCAAAAAGCTCTTTGAACAGGAGATGGAGAGCCCTGAATTAAAGGTAACGAAGTGTAAAAAATGTGTATGAGTTGTTGATGAGTTTTGATGTTCATGCTGCTCTTAAACTGTTACATTTGTATCTTCACCAGGATAAAATTAATGCAGTTGACATTGAGGAAGCAATGGAAATGTTGGACAAAAACCATGATGGAGAAGTAAACTTCCGCGAGTTTTGTAGATGTGTGTGCGTCCTCGCTAAAGGCTACTTCAATAAGAAGACGGGAAAGGGAGGAAAGAGAGGCAAAGGCAAAAACAGGGAGGAAGCAGCTGAAGAAAGCTGAGGAAACCAAAAACTCCAACTTAAAAGAAAATGATGTGAAGATTATATGTTTTCTTTAAATGTTACACTACTGACTCTGCAACCTGCTGGATAAAAATATATCTTGTTGACTGGTTTCCAAGGAAATGTGTATACTATTTGAAAACAAATAATAAATATGAGTTTGAATGTGTCAAATAAAGAAAGAAGGTGATCAAACATTCAAAAGAACTTCACAAGATTTTGTTGTGCACACAATCATTTCAGCCCTTCCTCAGAGGATCCACTCCTTTCTTTTAAATCTCTGAAAAAAACCTGTTTAAAAATCAGAAAAGCCTTGACATGTTGCTCATTTGGAACTGGTGAAATATATTGGTTAGTTTATTAGTTTATTGAGTAGCAAACAAAGACAACAACAAACAAATGCCGCCACAGGAAAATACATGGATTTTGCAAACTCAAAAGGAGTAGGTTAAAGTTAACAGAATTTATAAAAAACCCACCCCTGACTTATCATAAAGTTAGATTTTCCCCTTACAAAAGCTGTTTACAGTTTAACTCTTGATAGATACCAGGTAACATTAGGTGCATAGCATCTGTTTGTACTGGTGTATGACAGTACAAATTATATATCTGAATACAAAAACATTTACTAAGCACTTTCTTAGTCCTTTGATAGGTCCATAATACCACTGTTCTATTATTTATGATCGTACAATGGAAAAGGAGTAAAGAAATACAAAAATTACCAACCATTTCCTCAGTCATTTGATAGTTCTACAATGTCCCCTATTTTATCGTTTGTGATCATCCAAATTATAAAAGGAAAGTAGAAATACAAATATATTATATATGAAGGATTAAGACCCAATCCTTCCCCAAGTCCCCCTTGAAAATGAGATCCAGATCTCGATGGGGTTTACCTGGTTAAATAAAGGAGAATAAAAAAAAAAAAAAGTCAGGTTGACTGAAGCCTTTAGCCAACTAAAACTTTTGACTTGCTGTTTGAACAGAGGAAAACAAATAAAGGTAGAACCTGGACAGGGTGATCAGGTTTTTGTTTCCCAGTCTGTACAGAAAATGGAATCTATGACTGACTGCATAGTTTGCTTATCTATGTCGTCCTTTATATGATTAGCAACCTAATACATATTAGCAGTTAGTAGAAAGAAAGACAGACAGACAGACAGACAGACAGACAGACAGACAGACAGACAGACAGATAGACAGACAGATGTGTACTGTGAGCTTCTTTCCTGCAAAGTTAGCGTTCATTTATCTCCACCCAATTTCACATCTGACCAGCATCCCTTTTAGAAGGAGAAGAACAATTCTACAACAGCAACATATTGCCACCATCATGTTTCATCATGAGGATGGGGTGTTTAGTGTGTTGAGCAGGGAAGCTTGCGCAAACCTAAAATGTTTACTGGTTAGTTGGTATCTGAATGAAGTTTGTTGTGCTGGATTTTATTTAGCGGCGTCAGAGTAAATGGAGCTAAATATCCATTGGATACCACACTTAACATATTTTTTTGTATTAGAAAAATAATCTTAAAACTCTCTATCCTTCAACATTATTTTACAATGAATTAGTTAAGAAATTACTATGCTGTGTTTGTCTGTCACACATAACCCTGACAGATTACCTAGAAGTTTTATGTAAACATAATATTCAAAAAACTTGAGGTTGCATCCATGCTCGTGCCAAGGGGAAATTACCCATGGAGGTACAGTAGAAGTGCCTGTTGTATACAGCCATTCCTGTGCTTTGCCCTCCCTTTCAGTTAGTTCCTATTGTTTGTCTTCTCTTCAACTACACCTGGAGTTTTCAGGTCAGGTCTTGTCAGGTACTGTTTGTACTGCAGGCTTTCATAGAACAATACTAATCCGTTGCCAGCATCTATAGACAGGATTCTTGCCTGCAAATACTGCTTTGTAACTGCAATTTTATAATCTGCCTGACAGATGGAAGCAGCGTTCTGTGTACAGTTTATTCTGCAATTACATATACCAGTTTAAGCAGTTGAATGCATCAAAACTGAGATTAACTTTTTAAGGTTTATACAAATTGACAGTGTAATAATATGACCAGTTCAGTTATTACTGAAATTAGATATTGGCTATTTAGAATAATTGTTTAGTTTAGACATTTCTCAGAAATAAATACCTGTTATAGGAAAATTGGAAATTTAAGTGAAATAAGTGGCTCAAAATAGATTAACAAAGGTAATGAAAGATGAAATTAGAATAAGGATGGTTGTATTTATTACTAATACAACAAGACCTCATAAATTATGAATAGTTTCAGTATAAATGGACTGTACAATGAGTATTTGGACATGTGCTGGTGAAGATTCTCAGTAATCCAGGTCATTGTCATTCCAAGAAAAAGAAACTTGTTGTTTAAACTTGCTTCCAAGTTTAAAGATTTTTTGCTTCCCATCCAGGAAGGTTTTTCAATTCAAAATTTCAGGAATAGCATTGAGTTCAAGGTTTTTATACAGTAGCCCATCAAAACCTTGTTTGTTTTATTTTTTCAAATTGAAACTTTTTTTGGAATGAGTATTTGGAAAATGTTGATGCAGAATTAATAATGAGAAGGGAGTTTAAAAGGGCTCAGTTTATAAGTCCCAGAGCAGCTATGTTAGCTTTGCTCAAAAATGCCACATTTTTACACACTGCTTGTAAATTGTGTAGCATGTGGGAGATTTCTTTGTCTATAGTATTGCAGTGGGTTGTGATGGTTTGAGAGCTGCATTTAAATGTAAGACCCCAAAGCAAATGTTGGGACGTCTCTTTCCTCATCCATCTGTTTCTGTGAAGCCATCTACAAGGCTTATTTGCATGTATTTTCTTGAATCTAATGGACATTAAATTCTGTGCAAGTTGTATAAATAAACTAAACTTGCATTTCAACTTAAAAAAACCCTCACACAAATAGAAAGGAAATTAGAAGAGTTTTATTGATACATATTTAAATCATTGGAGCTCAGATCTCAGCTAAAAAACATCAGCGCTGAAATTAACTTTGGTCATATGCATAAGCTGATGAATAAGAACAAGATGAATTCCCACCCAGCCCTCATGCTTGGTTGAGATTCAGTTTCAGTTAATTCAGTTTATTCAGTTGAATTTTCACCTATGCTTCATAAATGCTTATATTCACAGATTGCAATTCCAATCATCATTATGTTGAAGAAAGAATGTGCGTTTAAGCCTGACTATATATTTTACTCTCCTTCATCAGTGGGAATAAAGGAAATCCAGGAACAGGTTTTTAATTCCACTTACTATGAGGTGTTTTCTCAGTATTCTTTTCAAGTTGCCACTTCAGGTCACAATCCATTGAAAAACAGTGAGCCAACTGTCATGGGTGGTTTCTTAGAAATACCAAGTACAGGTTTGACAGGTTTATAAAAGTCTAACAAAGACAACTAAAATATGTTTACAAATTTTAAATATGTCACACAGAGGACCAAGTAGTAATACTACCAAGTAGTAGTACAAATCAATACAAATGAGAAAGCTTTACATGAAATCTTATTTTAGACAGATTAAAAGGGCTGCAGTTATACTGAACCTTTGATCTCACTTAACAATGCTGTTTAAATGGCAAGCTAAAACAAACTAATCAACATGAACAAATGTCATTTAAGCAATAAAAAAACAATAGCAAATTAAATTAGTAGATAACCACAAACTTACTTACAACAGACTTTATACTTACTTTGATGTGACCACACCACACCTGTACAGAGGCAAACTTTAGTTTGTGCCGCAAGGATATTAAATACATTTTGTCTCATCAAAAAGCCCTATTGAAAGCTAAAGTAGTAGTAGTAGTAGTGAAGTTTGATCACAGCGAAATATACAAAAAATTAAGAGACAGCAGAAAATTGTGACATGCTTTCTTATTCTACAGACAATAGCATCGTATATATCTATATATATATGCTTCTTCCTTCCTCCCCTTGCCATGGTGGATCATGTGCTGTATCTTGTTACTCTATGCTCAACCTGAACTCTGGAATGACTTAACTCGGGCTCAATCCAAATACTTCAAATTGTTGCTCCTACCTCCTATTCCTAGCTTTTATCCCTTCACCTTTCGTTGGGGTCGACAATAAGAAAACAATCCAGGGTAGGAAAGGGACTCCAGACTAATGAGCTGAATCCGGACATCCTTCAGCCTTATCGATGTCATTTGGATCTGGAAAGAACCTACAAGCAAAGGTACACAAATCAGTAGATGGCTGAAGCTCTCCATTATGAAACCCAAAACATAACTCTATAGCTTCTAGGTAGAACTGTCAGGACTATGCTAACTGCATAGTCCCTATGCTAACTGCACTGGCACTAGGAAGCATGTTGCTTCTTCCTCCTAGCTTCCTCTTAAGTGCCAGCACCATTCAGTTAGCACTTATAATAGCCACAATGTACACACTTTTCCTGTTGCTTAAGTATCCTTACAGATTTGAAGTATTCAGTTTAAGCCTCAGAGTCTGAGCCTCAGAGATGCAAAAATTCACTCGAAATTGCTTCTCTCTACGTAGCATATATATTTACCCCACTTTCTGAAACTGGAGTCTGCTCTCTATCCAGAATAAATTAAATTTTCTGAAAAAAAGCTGAATCAAATTGGCTGTACTGTAATGCCAACTCTACCATGTATGTAAACAGCAACAGTAAGTAGATATTGAATAGGACTAGGCAAGTTTTAATTTCTTAACTCCCTAGATTTTCCATACAGAGAAGAAAAAATTGATCAAACCATTATTGCATAAGTATATACACTCACCAGCCACTTTATTAGGTACCCCATGCCAGTAACGGGTTGAACCCCCTTTTGCCTTCAGAACTGCCTCAATTCTTGGTGGCATAGATTCAACAAGGTGCTGGAAGCATTCCTCAGGGAGTTTGGTCCATATTGACATGATGGCATCACACAGTTGCCGCAGATTTGTCGGCTGCACATCCATGATGCAAATCTCCCGTTCCACCACATCCCAAAGATGCTCTATTGGATTGAAATCTGGTGACTGTGGAGGCCATTTGAGTACAGTGAACTCATTGTCATGTTCAAGAAACCAGTCTGAGATGATTCCAGCTTTATGACATGGCGCATTATCCTGCTGAAAGTAGCCATCAGAAGTTGGGTACATTGTGGTCATAAAGGGATGGACATGGTCAGCAACAATACTCAGGTAGGCTGTGGCGTTGCAACGATGCTCAATTGGTACCAAGGGGCCCAAAGAGTGCCAAGAAAATATTCCCCACACCATGACACCACCACCACCAGCCTGAACCGTTGATACAAGGCAGGATTGATCCATGCTTTCATGTTGTAGACGCCAAATTCTGACCCTACCATCCGAATGTCGCAGCAGAAATCGAGACTCATCAGACCAGGCAACGTTTTTCCAATCTTCTATTGTCCAATTTCCATGAGCTTGTGCAAATTGTAGCCTCAGTTTCCTGTTCTTAGCTGAAAGGAGTGGCACCCGGTGTGGTCTTCTGCTGCTGTAGCCCATCTGCCTCAAAGTTCCACGTACTGTGCGTTCAGAGATGCTCTTCTGCCCACCTTGGTTGTAACGGGTGGTTATTTGAGTCACTGTTGCCCTTCTATCAGCTCCAACCAGTCTGGCCATTCTCCTCTGACCTCTGGCATCAACAAGGCATTTCCGCCCACAGAACTGCCGCTCACTGGATGTTTTTTCTTTTTCGGACCATTCTCTGTAAACCCTAGAGATGGTTGTGCGTGAAAATCCCAGTAGATCAGCAGTTTCTGAAATACTCAGACCAGCCCTTCTGGCACCAACAATCATGCCACGTTCAAAGTCACTCAAATCACCTTTCTTCCCCATACTGATGCTCGCTTTGAACTGCAGGAGATTGTCTTGACCATGTCTACATGCCTAAATGCACTGAGTTGCTGCCATATGATTGGCTGCTTAGAAATTAAGTGTTAACGAGCAGTTGGACAGGTGTACCTAATAAAGTGGCCGGTGAGTGTATTTTGAGAGTATATATTTTGAAAGTAAGAAAGGGGTAAGAAAGGGACCTGGCATGGCCCCCTTCTGCTGCTACTGTGCAAAATATCGTTGTTGTTTTTTTTTTTCAGTAATCCTTCCTGGATGCTGTTTTCCTTTTTGTTTTTATATGAGAATAACTGCTTCATAAATGTGTTCTAACATGACTGATTGAAACTTGTCATACTGGCTGTTAAAAGAGAAATCTTTACAACAGAAAATTCCAACAAGTCTAATCTTGCGGATGGGAAAAAAAATCGTTGATATCAAAACTGAAATCTATTTGTTCACATTTTGAATAAACAAACCAAAGCAAATTTTCCAGGAACAAACCTCCTGACAATGAGTAGTAATCAGACTTGTCAACAGTAATTACTTTAATTACATCAGTTGATATATGAAAAAAGCACACATTTCTACTGCTGAGTATCTATTGATCCTTTGTCTATAAGTATTGCAGTGGTGACAAAAGTAAAACTTCAGAGGTAAGTTATCAATAATCTGTAAAGTACATCTCAGCTGAGATGCAGAAATCTCTGGGGGCTTTGGACTGGACAAGAAAACTGTTGCTTCCAGGTCTGCCTTGCTAACAACTACCTTTATAAACTTGTCTATACTCTATACTGTAGAAGGTGCTGTCAACATGAATAATTAATCCAAGCAGTTAATAAAAAAAAAAAAAAAAACAAGAATTCTGATTGATACTTTACAACATTTTATAGCCGATGGCAACTAGGTCTAATTTAACTTTGCATCCAACATCCTAAAAAGTTCTTCCACATACATCTAGGGATGTAGACTGCTGTGCTTGGCGACCAACTTTTTTGTTGGTGCTTGGTTGGCACATTTTGCTCAAGTTTTGTGTAGTCTCTTCTTTGAAAACATTAGCATACTGTATATTGGAAAACATAAGTTATTTACATCTGATAAGCTCTCCTTTTTCATTCTCCGTTTTCTTCGTATTAACTTTTTTGTCAGTTGTCAAACAACAAATTTGTTAAAAACTGCCTGCAACCATAATCAAATGGTTCAAATCGATGGTTCCATCAAATCGATGGTTCAAATTGTAAGGATTTTTTTTTTTTTTTAACGCTGTTTATCATTAAGAGAAAGAACCTGAAATGGACTACGAAGTAACTAATCTATTTTGTGAATGTAAGAAGTATCAATTGACTGTATGATCTGGTTGAATTCTCTCTGTAAAGTGCCTTGATATGACATGTGTTGTGAATTGGCACTATATAAATAAACTGAATTGAATTGAAAAGTAGAAAGTATAGATACCCAAAATATCTGATTAAGTAAGGTATTTGTACTTTGTTACCTTACATCGGCTACTAAAAAAGTATTTTTACTTTGTTACCATTATGAAATATAAATACTTTAACCACTACACTTCTGGTAATAATACCTAAAGCTTATAATAAAAGCTGCAAGACCCCTGTTGTCAAGGCGGCCCACTGAACCCGGTACCTTTTGCATTAGCAATGGAACCTCTACATTATGAGAAACCACCACTCCATTAGCCTGATAAACCAGACTAAATGTGAGATTAAATGTGTAATTCAGTCTGGCCCTGATGAATGAGACATCAGAAGATTGCTGACGAGAACAACCCGTTGTTTTTCAAACCATGTCTGTGCCTATTGGCCAACGCTCTGACCAACGAGCGCAACTGGCTGTGATGTAGCAAGCGAGACAGAAAGCTGGGGGGGGGAGTAAACAAACAGCCTATCGGTAAAATGGCGAATTCTTAAAAATGAATTCGCGTAGAGCCTCTTCCTGCTCACATTTCAATGAAAACCCCAAGTCTAATCCTTCCAAAACTGATTCCAAAGCTGAGTCAAATGAAAACTGTTCAACAGTAATTGCCATCTTCCTTGTTGTGCTTTCTCCAGCATTGTGCAGCTTTGTCATCATGCCCTCAAAACCCCGCCTGCTTTGCATCCAGAAATTCAAAGCAAAGCACATCTCTGCGTTGTGATTGGCCCACCTGTTCTAGGGCCTGGGGCATTGATCGATGCTAGACCAAACTCGCAGAGGAAAATGATTTTGGCCACTGGTGGGTGGGGCTAGTTTACTAGGCTACCACTCCATTTCTCCTTTAAGCTTAGGTAAAGTGGACCACGACTCTATGCAGATGATGTAATCCTGATTCTCTGTGAACTTGGAAAGGTCTATTCCTTCTTTGCTCAAACATATTAATACATTTTGTGAGCTATCTGGCTACACTATAAATTGGGACAAAAGTAAATTCATGTCTCTCAGAAGTGACTTGAGTGGGGACAGCCTGCCCAAAAAGCATTCCCAGGTAATGCCACTGATTAAACAAAATTTTGTTTTGTATAGTCTGTGTGTACAAAATGACAATAAATGTTGTCTAAGTCTAAGTTATTCCACCCCTGCAAGGCTTGCAAGCAAACAGGTCCTTCCTAAAAGCTCTCTTCCTGCTCTTCTTTTTTCAACAAACACATTTCCGAAAACCAACACTGCTTGCAGTCCCATAGTCAATAGCTTTCTGAGAATTTGTCAGCAAGTAAAAAAAAAAGCATTTAATCTACCCAATTATTTAACTTATACTCCTATTTGGCACCACCCAACCTTCTCCCCCTCTTTGAGTGATAATACATTTATGTCCTGGAAAAACAAAGGCCTTGCTACTTGCTAGCAGACCTATATATTGAACAATCTTTTGCTACCTTTGCACAACTGAAGGGGAGTTTTGCACTCCCACCTTCACATTTCTTCTTTAATCTCCAGATTAGAGATTACACACGCAAAAACATCACAAACGTTGAATCTTTCCCTGCCCCCACAGTGCTGTACGATCTTCTGAACCAGACTCCAACTCGAAGAGACTAGTCCCTCATTTTGTCAACACTTTTGCAGCTTATGAACCTGCTTCTACTTGCACCTGAAGGAGGCCTGGGAGGAAGATGGTATTACAGACAGTGATGAGGTCTGGAATTCCTCCACTCTTGCCATCCACAGCTGTTCGATAAACTCCAAGCAACAACTTATCCAGTTCAAAGTAAACTAAACTACACTCCTTCTATCCCTCTGTCTCCCCAATCTGTCCTAAATGTAAAGCTAAGAGAGCACACATGGCTATCTCTTTTGATCCTGCCCCAAATTAAACAAATTTTGCTCTGATATTTTCCTATGCCTCTGCATGATTTACAACTGTGATATCATTCTACACCCATACATTGATATACTGGGTGGGTTCCAACACCACGCTACTCTAACCCCCTATCAGCAAAAACAATATAATATAGCATGGACATTGTAAAAAGAAACATCTCTTCTTTGTGGAAAAATCTTTTGAGATGTGGCTGATGGAAATTACTGATTTGTTGCACCTAGCGGGAATTTGACATAGTGCTTTGTTGACTCTTGCAACTTCGATAAAATGTAGCAGCCTTTCATATCAAACTTGTCGAGACTATACCCATGTGAGTATTTGGATGTGTGTAATCAAAATGTATTACATGCAATATACATGTATTTCCCTTTGTCTAGATTTTACTTGACCGGTGCTGATTGTCATATTAATCACAAAGCTTTTATTACTTTTCACCAGACCTTGCATTCATCTTTATTCTTTTTTTAAAGGTCTGTGAATCACATCCATAGTTATCTGATCTGGTTTTAAACGGTTTTCATTGACTCTATTTGTCCTGGCTTTGAAATCAGTCTTTACCTGCCTCTTTCCAGACTAATATGCTCTGTACACAGAGTAAATTTAGGTTTGCTGGCCAGGTTGGTGATTTGCTGTTGTAGCTCATAAGTTTAAAGTAGCATCATGTAAAGGCACCAACCATACATCTACATAGCTCTGTATTTAAATGTACTTCATTTCTGCCAGTAGTGGCAATACACTATTGTTAGGAACTAGATGGTCTTCTGACAGATTAGTTTAATTATGTTTAGCAGTAATGCTTCAACCACCCTAAGGACCTGGTACAGGTCCATTCTGGGCAACCAGGCTACTCAGAACCAGCATGCTTCCGAATTAGTTGTTTTGTTTTATTAACAGCAACAGCTCAACTTCTGCTGTTCGTTAAGGAAATTGGATAACTATGCAGATATTAAAGTGCCTCTATTCTGAATAAAGCCTCCATTGTATAAACACACATGATCAGATTGATTTTTCACCCACATAGACCGTGTATTTGGATTTATTCATACTGATCTAATAACCACATTTTGCAAATGTCAGCATAGGTATTTGAAGTCACTTAAATCTTCATTCTGATGCTGGGTTTGAATTTAAGAAAGGTATCATCACATTGAAATAAATCCTAAATCCACTGCGTTGTAGTCATGGGTTCCAACATTTGTTAATGCAATACTTTTGGATTTACTTATTCACACCATTGAGCTTCCCCTGTTTCAGAGAGCAGCAGCCGCCCTGGTGGCCACCCATATGCAGTTTTACTATTAGGATCAGGTGTTGTGACATGCCTGTTCCGTATTGCATATTGATATGAAATGAAGATTCAATGCAATCAGTTTTTGTGGGTTGTTGCTGAATTGACTGCCTTGTATTATAATCAGAAAAACTAAAATTCAAACATTTGTTTTTAACAGAGCATTAAGATAAATGCGTTATAAAAAACCACTATATGAATGAACCTGAACTTTTAACATCACTGTTGCTTTGTTGGTTTCCTGAAATAATTAATATGAACACCATCATTCAATATAAAAAACTGTTTATGTTGTTTGATAAAATTCTTGCTTATTTTGTAAGAACGTTAACATAAAAATACAAAGGTCAAGACCTTTTTTTTTATTAAAAAAGATAATAATAAAATAAAAAAAAAGGTCGGGACCTTAATGTTATATTAGTATTAGGTTTGGTTGCACATGCACAAAATGCATTATACTTACAGTGGTCCAAAAAATTTTTTTTTACACGAAACAAGTAAAAACTCATCTGTGCTATGTTTGTAGCAACCACAAGCTCTGTTGCAACAAACAGATCGTTTGATGTAAAACTGCTGAGAGTTTTGAGCTACTTGTCAAATGACTCGCCATATTCCCATTGGCATTTTGTCAGTGTCTGCTTGTGAATTCTTGTTCTTAATTTGTTTCTAGCTTTGAATTTATATCAAGGCAAAACATATGAGGGAAAGAAAATAAAGCATAAAATAACATGACCCATCAATTAAAAGCATAAACATTTTGAAAATAAAAATAATGGATGAAAAAGAAAGAAACAAGAAGGTGTATCACATTGAATTAGAATATCATCAAAATGTTCATTGATAGGCTGCAATGTGACACAGATGATAATACTTTTGCTTCGCAGAAAGAAGTTACTGGGTTTGAATATCTGTCTGGGGATTTTATGTGTGGAAGTTGTATTATCTTATATAACGCCAATTCACAACACATGTCATCTCAAGGCACTTTACAATTCAACCAGATAATACAGTCAAATTGATTCAAACTTTTCTACCTAAGAAAAACCAGCTGATTGCATCAACTCATTGACTCAAAGGCAATCCCTCACACTAAGCATTCATGTGGCGACAGTGGAGAGGAAAAACTCCCTTTTAACAGGAAAAAACCTCCAGCAGAACCAGGCTCAGTGTGAGCGGCCGACTGGGGTTCAAGGAGACAGAAGAAGACATATAAAAAGAAGCAGAGATACAGGAGACAACTGTCAACCAGCTAAACAGGTGAACCCCATCCAGGAAAGACACAGCCAGGCAAAAGTGCTCCGAGCCATGAAGACGAAGAGAGCACATCCAGCCATTCAAAGTCAGAGAAACAGGACTACACTGAAAAACAGGCCAAGCTCGAACATCTATAAACCAAAGTGTTAATGGCAGCAGAACACCAGATATTTCTCTCCAGGATGGTGTCACAGCCAAACAGGAACAGACCAGATGAAGCTACTTTTTCTCTGTGGTTACTCCAGTTTCCTCCTACAGATTCACAACATGACAACCGGCTTTATAGTTTATTTGAATGTACATGCTTAGTATTTTGTCAAGTGTGTCTGTCTGTTATGCTATAGCTTTCAGTCAGTGATAGTAACAATAAACATGGTCACTAAATACAATTTTATTTTGAAAATACAATTTTTGTGAAATTGAATGTTGGGTATATAATTACTTAAATTTATATTAACCAAACTTAAAATTAAATGCTTACATTTAATTCCTTTAATAATAAAATTTTTAACAAAATTTCCAACGTGTTAGGATGTCCCTATATCTTGTGCAGCAAGAAACATGCAACTAAAAGGCAAAACATTTTTAGTAAGTTAGCAAGAATTCAGGGTTCTTTTCATTTCAGAGTCCAGTGTTTTCTGAGATTTGTTTAAGGTGCACCAGATTTATTTGGTTTTGCATATGTCTTTGCTACTCCTTTTCACAAGACCTAAAATATGTGGTTCGATGAGTCATGTGTATGAGTCATTTTTTTTTTTCTGGCAGACACACAAACCACGGTTGGACTCCACCTTGGCAGAGTATTTAGGCATGATTCACAGATAGGGACTCCCCGTAACTGCAAAAAACATGACCTTATGGGGATCTTAATGTAATATTGTTGAATTGTTATTAGATATAACATTAGATAATATTTCTAACATCTTATCATACTCATTAGCAACTTCTAAAATTGCTCATTGTTTTACTATCTGTTTAACATTAACTGGTGATTCTTGTTTTTTCTTATAGTTTCTCTTTGCAAGACCTGTTTCATTGTCATACCATGCAGTTTGGAGGGTTTGCTTTTGGTTTTCTTGCTTGGTAGCATATTTGATTTAGTAAAACTAATAATCTTATCACACTCCTTCTCGAGCATTACCCATATTTAGCTTCTATGCTCCTGATGCCATTTATAGAGTCAGGCTGCTCATAATCACAAATGTGCAGCTGCAGCCTTTATTCACACTGTTGGGAGATTTCCAGTGACTCACACAGTGTTTCCTTTACCACTGGCTCCATTCTAAAGGTTCTGCCTTTCAAAAGGATATCCCTTCTTTTATAGATCCCAGTCTCAGAGATGTTTACTGTATAAATAAAAACCTTGTTTTACTACACTGAAAACACACATGCAATATTTGTAGAGTGTTACTCAAACACAGCAGGTGGAACTTGTTGGTAGAGTATACTGCAGGGCATGAACCACTGTTTGTTGTTTTACAAGCATATTTTGGCTTCCTTTTGTGCTTGTGTTAACATTGACATCTGCGATCAAGAACGAGACAAAAACACTTTTCCGTCTCTACACTGGGTATTAGAAGGTGAAAGCATATGTTGAAGAAGATGGAAAAAAAGGTGAACACAGATGCAGGTCACTTTTATTGAGAGGAAAAAAGGGAACTATCAGGTGGCAGATGGCACCCTTTTGTACCTGAGAAGTTGGGGAAGAGGTAGAAAATGACGTTGGCCGATTGGATGAATCTATCAACCATCTATATCCTTAATCTAAGGGTTAAGCAGCCCATGAAAAAAAAAGAAGCCCTTATGCTATTTTTAATGGTACAGATAAATTTAGCTGCAAAATTTTCCCCCAGTTTCACCGTGCAGCATCAAATTATGTATTTAAACTTGAGACAGTTGTTTTTTGTTTTTTTTGTTGTTGTTGCGTGTATTTGTTTTTTTGTTTTTCTTTTTGTTTTGTTTTTTAACAGCTGAACCAGAACCAGAGAGAGGCAGTTTTTAAGTGTGTTTAGAGGATGGACTGTCCGTCATAGATTTGTTTTGACACAAAAAATACAGAAATTTCCAACCCAGTTTTCAGTCTGTTTTGCATATTCAGATAAACAAACAATCATTTGATTTTTATATTATGAGCTATAATATGTCATAACATAGTTGAAATAACTGGAAACTATGAAACAATTCACACTGGATGAAATGTATAAATTTTTGACAAGAAAAAAAGCATGTTTACCTCATTGGGTTTTAGCCGTGTGTGCAAAAGACTCGCTCTGAATGTGTGCTTGTCTTTGCCCACAAAGTCACCTGTACGAATATATCGTCCATTGCCGTTTGTTGGACTTACAAATATTGGTTGGAAAATTCTTACATGTCGTCAAACCTTGGTAGGAAAAATTGCCAAAATTAAAAAATTTTGTTTTAAAAAAATGACCAGAAAGCTTTTTAATAATTTTATAAAACAAGTCGTAAAAGTCTTTCCTGATATCAAAAGAAAGAGAGGAAACCCTTTACAAATAGTAAAAAACTAAACATGCAATGCTGTGAAATAATCACCTCAGGTTAGATTAATTTATATTTTAAAGTGGATAGGATACAAAAAAATGAAAATACTGAAATAAGCTTATTAAATTACAGTTCCTAAACTACCTTCTTTTTTATTTTGGATTAAATGATCAAATGAAGCTTAAGCGAAAATTTAAGCGGAAGAATGTTGTTAGTCTTACCCTAACCACTTGCTTAATCCTTTACCCAAGCTATTCATGCGCATTTCAATTCATAACATCAGAATCTTCTGCCGGGGTCTGGGCAGAAAATAACATTTCACTCATGTCAATTAAAACCTACCTAACTGCAACTTTTTTGCATGATTCTCTCCATACAGAAACATAGCTACAGAAAGTAAAATCTAAAGCAGTCACAATAATCCACTATTTATTTAGACATAGTCACAAAAAAAATGAGACACTGATTAAGGAGAAATTGTTTGCAATTATAAGAGTAAATTACACAAAGGAAAAAGAAAGACAAGTCTGACTTCCCTGAGATCAATTTTACTAGAGTGTACACACTGTGTGTATCTGTGAAGATTCTCAGTCATCCAGGTCATGGTCAAGCTTAAAAAGGTCAGTCTAGGCAACTGGACGTGAAGTTTTTTAGAAGATGTTTCGCCTCTCATCCAAGAGGCTTCTTCAGTTCTAACTAGTGGTTGGGAGCACTGACAATAATACACTGTAAGTGTAACAATTAATAAGAGGGGACAGAAAGTGGCCCTCCCACTGGATTGGCCAAGGAGGATACATGGGAGGGGTGCTGATGTCCATTAGGGGGTTCTGATTGGTCATTAACTCCCTCGTCAAAGTGGTTTCAGTCACATCCCTCAATGAAGTGTTGGTTAAGTGAGGGTGGTTGGGAGGTGAATCTTCTGGTTATTGTACATAAAAGTGCTTTGTAATTTGATGAAAGTTTATGTCTAAGACCACCTCTTCTGCTGAGAGATGTTTTGTTTTTTTCAGGTAGACAAAGAGGGCTTCCTTAAACCCTTGCTCAAACCATCTTTCTTCCTTCCCATAAATACGGACGTTGTTCACAAACAACTGTGCTTTATCCTTCAGGTGTAGGTGAACAGCTGAGTCCTGTCCTGGCCAGGCCATCCGCCTGTGTAGTGGTTGCTTGGTCTCTCTGATGCAAAGGTCTGTGCACTCTTCACTACACAGAACGGCGTGGGAAACCATTCAGAAACCATTCCCACCACCAAGAGAGGGAGGATGAGAGAAAAGGGCCACATTAGGACGTCCCTGCAGAACTGTGGTTATCCCAAATGGGCTTTTCTAAAAACCAACAAGAAGAGACCTGTTGAGAAGGACGAGAACAGAAGAAGGAATGTTGTCTTTCCACATGTTGCTGGAGTCTCTGCAAAACTGAGGAGGTTTTTCAACCAGCACTGGATCCCTGTGCGGTAAAAACCTGGCAACACCCAGAGAAAATAAATGGTTCACCCCAAAGACAAGACACCCAGAAACAAGACAGACAACATGGTTTATGCCGTTCAGTGTAGTGAAGAGTGCACAGACCTGTACATCGGAGAGGCCAAGCAACAGCTACACAGGCGCATGGCTCAACACAGGAGGGTCAACTCCTCAGGACAGGACTCAGCTGTTCACCTACACCTGAAGGACAAAGGACACTTGTTTGAGGAAAACAACATCCATATTCTTCCAAAGGAAGAAAGATGGTTTGAGTGAGGGGTTAAGGAAGCCATCTTTGTTAACCTGGAAAAGCTATCTCTCAACAGAAGAGGTGACCTTAGACATAACCATTAACCTACTTACAGAGCACTTTTAGGAACAACACCCAGAAGGTTCACCTCCCACCCGCCCTTTGACCAACAATTCAATGAGAGAGTTGACCGAAACCACTCTGATGAGGGAGTTAACGAACCATCAAAACCCCCTAAAGACCATTAAAGGCGGATTTATATTTCGAAATTAGGTTGTCTGCATAGGTGTTGCGGTGAACACAGAGACATCCCCGTCCCCTCCACAGACACTCTGCTGCACCTTTCCCAAATTGTAGGTCACTGCAGACAGTGCCGCAGACAGGAGAAATCTGATTGGTCAAATCTACATTCGCTCTACAGTATGAGTCTCCTGTTTAGTACCTTACTGGCTTGTTTTGTTTGTATGACCACGACTGCGGAAAACGACTTGTGAAGTTGGACCAGCTTAAAGAGTGAGGTGCGCAAGAACGCTGGGACCCTTCTCCACCTGGATCCCCGCTCTTTTTCGCCCTCATGTCCCTCCGTTGTCGAACAAACTGGCCCCCATTTCGGTCGTATCTAGACCTACAGCTAGTTCGGGATTTTCCCCTTTTGTGTTATGGGGTGGAATAAACATAGCACAGACCATGCTTCAATATTGAGCATAAATCAAAAATGTCTTCGCCATACCTGCGACAAGCTCACTGCGATACTCTGCTTCGGGAGTATAACCAGCCCTTAACACCCCCCATGTGTCTTCTTTGGCCAATCCAGTAGGAGGGATCAAAGCCGCCTTTTGTCCCCCCTAATACTTTGTTAGACATACTGTATATTAAACTCAGTGCTGCCCACTACTATTTAGAACTGAAGAAGCCTCTTGGATGAGAAATTTGTTCTAAAAAACTTAATGTCCAGTTGCCCAGACTGAACTTTTTCAAACTTACTCACAGTGTGGCGTCAACTATCACTTCAGCCATAACAATAGCTAATATTTCATAAAGTCATGCTCACTCAAAGCTGTGGTGCATCACAGATTCAGATATCCATCTAAAATTCCATTCCTCCCTGTTGCAGCCAGCTGTGTGCAATAATCTGAATGTATGGTTCCTCTTTTGGCAACGTCAGATAGAAACCATCAGTGTTGTGCCTGAACGCGTTCATTGAACGAAAGTTCATGAACTCGTTCATATTTTGGGCGAACGT
>NW_015150670.1:681974-683921 GCF_000732505.1 Cyprinodon variegatus
TTTTGAATTATGAACTATGAACTGAACTAGTTCATTTTAAAATGTGCGAACTGAACTTTGAACTAGTTCACGTAGAAAGAGAACTTTCCCAACACTGGAAACCATGCAGCTCAACACCAAACTAGAATTAACTATTTTTGGTGTTATTCAAAAATATTTTTCATACATTGCCAGAAGGATAAATAGCTAAACTGTTAAACTTGGTATACTGTTTTAGATTGTATTCACTTGCAGCATACTGTCAGGTGACTTTCTGCTGCTTGAAGCCAGAAAGGAAATACAATCATTTTCAGATTACTAGCCTCAGAGGAAGTGAGGATCTTGCAGCCAGTGCCTACAAAGACACTATAATTATATCGTAGACAAAAACAAAATTATGCCACTTGAGAAAATGAGTTCCTGTTCCTTAGTCTTGCCACACACTTTTCTTTCACATTGCACCCGTTAAGTCTAGTTTGTCTTTTGTAATTGAAAATATATTTCACTAAATGGAAATAAAACCTGCTGATGCTTTAGCCAGCAGAGATAAGAAAAAAAAAAAAAGACTGCAGCATTAGGGAATAAATAGTCACTGCAGTAGTAACACTTCTGGCTTAGGTCTGAGTATAACCTGTAGAAAGAGAGAAGATGCTGTTTAAATAGGACAATGTCACTCAGAGAATTGGAATTAAACATGGTTAATATCAGCTATTCTCCCCTCAAAAGGTTAGAAACATTAAGTGTCCTCTGTTACAGAACATTAAAACTGTAAAAGGAATTTTCCCATTTTCTTTTACACATATTATAAATGTCACAAATGTATTGTTCTAAATGTCTTCCAACCATTGAGGTAAAAGTCAATTTGGCTTTCAAGAGTTCACTCTTTAAGAATTCCTTAGGTGCGGCTAAAAAGGCGTTGTTTTTTTAGATGGGGGGAGATGTATAGGAAAGTTTTTTTTGTAGTCCATTCCAGATGACACACCCACTGCATTTCAGAGCAGAAAAACCTGGTGTTTTGTTTTTTTCCTCTCATTATTTTGAGACCTAATTTTAATCATTCAAATTTGGCTGGCTGATTAATAGCACATATCCCTGTGGGGTTATAAACACCTATGTATTGCTACTTAACAAGGACTTTAACCTATGTTTAAGCATCTAATATTGCAAAAGTTTTGAAACAAAAAGTTTTTTATAGCAACTGGTATATTTTGTTGTCAGAATTTCTTATCTGTATATTTTTTCTTGTCTGTTTCTGATATACATAAGAGAGAGCTTAACATATTTGCTAAAAGACAAGAAGGACAGGCATAATGTTTAGTGCAGGCTGGAAAGAGTGTTTGTCAGAGTCTAATTAAAATACTAAGGGTTAGAGCTTTGTGTCAATGCTTCCAGTCATTAGAAAAGAATGTCTGGCCTTTCCGTCTCCTTAGACACCATTTTTCTCATTCTTTCATGAGTCTCTAGTTTAACAGCAGTTTTCAGTACTACAATACCCGCCAAGGGAATACATCCTTATCTTATTTTTTATGCTCTGACAAATTACATTTACAGAGAGGAGTGTTTTTGTGTCTTGGCAGTTATGTTTTGTTAATAGGTGTATCAACACAAAAATAGCAACATAAAAAAAAAAATGGAAATATTGAAAATCTTCTTTTGCAAAGTAAGCTTGTATGACCGATGCAAACTAATACTTTTAAACAGAGAAACTTTCACACTCGTTTAATAGGCGTTCTCATGCGGGAGCGTTTACAGGGTTGTGTATGTGAATTTTATTTAGAAGTTGAGAGGGCGGGTCTTTTCAAAAATTCGCGAAAATCCACCACTATACCTTTAAATTCCCAAAATGGATTGAATGCCTTAAAGGGATAGTTCGGGATTTTTGACATGAATCTGTATGGCATCCCCATCACCAGTGTCATGCAATCACACTGACTTACCCCTGGCAGCGTCCTGTGAGCAGAGTTCTCG